>NC_064288.1:32514551-32520296 GCF_019186545.1 Solanum stenotomum
TTAGTACTTAATTGTGCTAATTCCATATTTCTCTATTTTCTACAAGTGTAGGTTCCGGAAAGTGAGCGGGTTCTATAGTAAGCTTGGAACTTGAAGTTCTTCCAAGATCTTGTGGTATGTCCTCCTATGTCGAGGACAAGACTTTTCTATTCTAGTTTTATGATAAGGTTCTTGTAATAGACTTAATAGACTTCTTTTGATTGTAAAGGGCCGTGTCCCTAGTATGTTTTCACGTTTATGTCTAAGATGGCTAAGAGACTTAGTATTCCGCTTGTGTACTTTTGAATGATGTTTTAAAAGTGACCTTTGACTCTTATGGGATTTTATTTAAAGAGTTTTTAATTCCGCACTATTTTACATATCTAATGTGATGAATGCTAAGGGCTTGTATGAGACCTCCGAGAGGTCGAATACGCATGTTACGACTTGGGGATGCTCTTGGGTCGTGACACCACCTTTCAAAGAGACACGTTGACTTGTCACCTCGTTCAAAGTGACATGTTATGTTAAAGTTGGGTCGTCCGCCTTTCAAAGAGACACGTTGTGTTGTCACCTCGTTCAAAGTGACATGCTATATTCAAATTGGGTCATCAGCCTTTAAAATAGACACGTTGGGTAGTCACCTCATTCAAAGTGACATGTTATATTTAAGTTGGGTCGTCCGCCTTTCAAAGAGACACATTGAGTTGTCACGTCGTTCAAAGTGACATGTTATATTCAAATTGGATTGTCCGCCTTTCAAAGAGAAACGTTGGGTTGTCACCTCGTTCAAAGTGACATGTTATGTTCAAGTTGGGTCGTCTGCCTTTCAAAGAGACACGTTGGGTTGGCACCTTGTTCAAAGTGACATGTTATATTCAAGTTGGGTCGCCCATCTTTCAAAGAGACACATTGGGTTGTCACCTCGTTCAAAGTGACATGTTATGTTCAAATTGGGTCATCCGCCTTTCAAAGAGACATGTTGGGTTGTCACCTCGTTTAAATTGACATGTTTTGTTCAAGTTCGGTCGTCCGTCTTTGAAAGAGACACATAGGGTTGTCACCTCGTTCAAAAGGACATGTTTTGTTCAAGTTGGGTCGTCCGCCTTTCGAAGAGACACATTGGGTTGTCACTCGTTCAAAGTGACATGTTATATTCACATTGGGTCATTCACCTTTCAAAGAGATACGTTGGGTTGTCAACTCGTTCAAAGTGACATGTTATTCACAACATCCTCCTTTCAAAGAGGTACACTACCTCCATTGTGCAATTTTTTAAGTAACATCGAAGGTATGTGAATGTTTTCAGTTTACAATCAATCTCTGCCTTTTGTTTATTATTTTCAGCCTAGTCGACGGACGTAGAGTCTTGCTCAAAAGCTTTAATAACATCTCGTTTTGTTTTGTTCAAAGTTTATTAGATCAAATTTTGGTTTGTCAACTTTGTTTGGCCATGATCTCTTTCATCGATCCTAATCAAACAAAGGGGCAAGTTGTTGACACCAAATTTTGGTTTGATATTTCTAAACTTAATACTTCTTAAGTATTTTATTTTTTAAATAGTTCCAAATACATGGTTTGCCATTTTAATGCAATTTGTTGTTAATTATCCTTATTCTCAAATTATTATGATTTTTATAAGTTAATTAAGTTTATATTATTTTGTTATAGCTGGTTGAATACGTTCAAATATTTATTCATTTTTTTATAAAATTATTATTTCTATTAAATTGTATTTTTTACTTGTCATTGGATACGCTCATTACATTTTTCATATTCATTTTCTCTATTACATTTGTTAATATTTATTTTGATATTTCGCACAGTCCAGAAATTCATTTTGATATAGATAATATTTCATACACATATATTTTATTAATCAGTGATTTTGGCCCACTGTTTTAAGATAGTGGTATTGTACTATTGGTAGTTTTCAATTCCCTATTTAAAGAATAGTTTGATCATTAGGTTAAAGGGTGGTGGACAAATATTAAATTTGGGGAGTGAATTTTCAGGATTTTAGTCTTAAAAAATATCTTTTATTGTTCATCATTTTTCTGGCAAGTTCATCAATGCTCCGACCAACAACCAAAGCTCTATTCCACCACCTAACAATAGCTCCCCACTGTGGCATTTTAGTTTTGACCGAAAAACAAATCAGACCCACAACCAGTCACCACCACCGTTGGAACCATCTGAAAACACAATAGCTCCACCTAAAACCCGCCTTAAAACAGCCAACAACACTCCATTTTCGGTGAAATACTTCAAAAACCCCAATAGACCAACTGCTCTTCTTCTTCCTTAGAAGAACAAAGTCAAACAAGACCCAAACGACCCCCATTTTCTTATTTCCGACTTCTAATCTTCCACAACAAACCTCAAAACCCCGACCCAAAACCATATTTTCCGCCTTCAAATCAGATCCCGATCTTCTTTAGTTTACCTCCAAGCACCGACGAAGCCTCACCACAGACCAACCAACGAGCTTGAGCTCGCAGTAGCAGTTCTGGTCGCAAACCAGCAAAGCCTAGAGATTCTAGTTCCATTTCTGGTGATGTCTGGCCAGATAGTTCTCACCATTAACAACAGCAACAACCATCAACCACTAGCATAGGTCCAACTCCGGTAAATAAAATATTTATCTTTCATTTCAGTTTTCTTTTCAGATCTAGCCAGAGGGGTTCAAACTCCGGTCATTATTGTTTTTTGGTGACATTTTATCTTCTCCGGTTACTATTACTATTTTAATTTAATGTTTGAAGTGAAGCTGTTTGATTTTATTTGCTTTTATTTTATTTTATCGGTTTGGACTGCTACGAGTGTTATTTGCTTTTATGAATTATGAGTTGGTGATTGACAACTTATTTTGGGTTCATTTTATTATATACTTGGATTAATACTTAGGTATGCTATACTCATGGTTTCAATTGTTGTCGTTATTGTTTTATATTGTGGTTGTTGAACTTATTTAAATTTGTTACAAGTTTTATTTTATTTTCTTTATATGTATGGTTGTGACATATTTTTATTTTTGTTGTTGTGATTCATTCTTTTTTATCTTCCTGTTGCTATGTTTCTTTAATGATATTGATTCATTTTGATCCATTTTGGGGTCTTCTTTGAATTTTTTCAGTCACTCCCATTTTTGAGTGGACTTTGTTTAAACTTCAATTTCTAATGAGGTTACTTTGGTTATTTTGTTTGTTTCTCTGTCTGTTTTTTCATTAATTATTATTATTAACTTTGTTCTTTCTAATAATGTTTATTAGTGATTAGTTCTGAATATTATTTAACCTTTATATTTTAGCAAGTTTTGATGCCTTTCTCTTTTATTTTACTGTCCAAGTGAGGAATTTTAGCGTAGTTTTAGTTGTGTTCGTTAACTTTATTATCTTATTAGATTGATATGAACAAAGAGTTAAAATTGGCAAATGAGAAAATCTCTCTGTCGGTTTTGGAGGCCTCCCCATGTTAAAAGACGAAAGTTTAATTTATTTTTATATTTGTTACAAGTTAAAATTTGCCGATGAAGAAATTACTGTCGATTTCCAAGGCCTCCCATGTTAATAAGATGGGTTTTATTTTTTAAGTTATTATTTGATTTATTATTTTTATTTCATATTTATTTATTACTAAAAGTTTTACTAAGTGTCTTTACAGGTACCCAGAGGTTCTTTCCTTTGAAGCTATTCGAATGAAGTTTGAATTATATTCTTTGTTCATTATTTTTGTATATTTCGATGTTAGGCAAACCTTAGACCGTTTCTTATATTATTGTTTCATCATATTATTTGTGTATATTGCATGTTTATTATACTTGTACATTATTTTATTCTCCTCCTCAATTTGAAAAAAATGAATTCAGTCGGGACCCACAATTGTGATTTCGAAGGATGCCTAACACCTTCCCTTCGGAATAACTTGAACCCCTTACCTAGGATCTATTGGCTTCCTATACATTTTTTTTAAAGTTTATTTGTTAATATGTTTCCTAGTTTTCCTAAAAAATTAGGTGGTGACTCCCTTTAAATCTTTTTAAAATTCTTTTATTCTTTTTAAATTGAATTATATTTTTTTGGTGAGTAATCGCGAAATTGTGCCCTCTCAAAGGATGTCAACAGAATGATGACTCTAAAACCAGTCTATATTTTCAATATAAAACAGAATGGCGTAAAGAACAAATGACTGCATCTCATGCTTAGCACATTTGTCAATGAGAATGTGAATGTTTGGCAAGGGAAAGTTGTCTTTCGGGCTAGCTTTGTTGAGATCTCGGTAGTCCACACAAATTTTGATGTTTCCATCTTTCTTGGCAATCAGAACAATGTTGGCCAACCAAGTCGGATACTGCATCACTTCCACCACTTTAGACTTAATCTGCTTTGTAATCTCCTCCTTGATCTTCAAACTTAGCTTTGGCTTGAACTTCAGGGTTTTCTGCTTTATAGAACTAAAATCTGGATTGATCGGTATCTTATGGGAATTCATGTTTATACTTAGCCCTGGCATATCCCTATAAGACTAGTCAAATACATTAATGTATTCTCTAAGAAAACGAACCGGGTCCCTTCCTTGGGCTTCGGTCAGATTGACACCGATTCTTACTTCTCTAACACATTCCTCATCTCCAAGATTTACAATCTCGGTTTCTTCTAAATTCGGCTTGTGCTGGTTCTCAAATTGTTGAAACTCCTCTGCGATATGTTTGGGTACCGCATTTTCTTCTTCATATTCCTCTTATTCATCATCACCTGCATCAATTTGTTCATTCGGCTCGTGACATGACATGAAATTGACAGGTTTTAAATTAATATTACTGACATCATAAACAAACAAAGTTAGGAAAGTAAAACATAATCATCTAGGTAAATAAACAAATTTTCGATAAAAGAGGCTATTCATGTAAACTTAAAATAGGCATAAACTTTCGCCATGGCCAAGGGCCATTTCGCCTTTTTAAACATAACAAGGGGAATTTAAAAACTCAAACAAGTAAAAAATGCATAAAGGGTGGGTCTCAGGCCTCTTCCTGACTACCACAGATTTTAAAAACAAATATAAACACATGTCCTTTCTACGCATATGAGAGGGGAATCAGGAGTGGCGTGGAGGTCCAATTCTGCAGCTGCTCCTCTGGTTCAGCATCACAGATGCCTGATGTCCGAGCCTCTTTTTTGACGATTGCATCGACTTCCTCAAAAAGGCCCTATATCCTTTCCCCGTGACCACCATAATTGGCATATTCTTGCACCGGGAACGACTGCTATAAATGAGGAATTTGCTTGGCCAACGCTCGATCGACACTCTTGTTCATCACCTCTGCTTCATCATCATCTGTGGGGACATACCCTGTAACGACTCGGAAAATGATAGAGTGAAACTAGAGCCTCATATGTGAGTTTGGAGTCGAGAACTTAATGAAATGATTATATTTGAATTTGACCCAAAAGTTCTTAAAAATGTGCTCCGGAAGTTACCGAAAACTTGTTTAGCTGTATATTAAAAGATCCGTTTCGTTTTTCGAAAATCCGACTTCATATTCTTGTTTAGGGGGTCAAATTGAGTGGGAAATGGGTCTAACCCACATTTTAGAGCAACCGTATCAAAATCCGAAATTTCCAAGTGAAGCCTTTTTCGAGGGTCTACTTTGGAGGGTCATATCTCCTAGCACACAAATAATTGGGTGGCCCATAATATATCCATGGAAAGCCCTTTGAGTTAGCTACCTAACGCACTTCGTTTCACCTCATTCGGAGTTCGGAC
>NC_064288.1:32527303-32540414 GCF_019186545.1 Solanum stenotomum
GTTTTGAGTGGGCTTAGTCCCAATGTTATATTCAAGTATTAGATGGTTTTGAGACATATTGTATAAAGTCTAGAAAGTCTTCCGCTTGCTATTTATTGAAAGTATCTTCGTGTGTAAAGAAAGTTTTTAATTCCTTATAGTTTTGGTGTCTATGCGATGAATGAATGCTAAGAGGCTTGTATTAGACCTCTTCGAGGTCGAGTACGCCGGTTACGACTAGGGGGTGCTCCCGGGTCGTGACAGGCACGAAGCATAGAACCCAAAGTCGTATTCACAACTTCAGTTTGACCATCAGTTTGTGGGTGACAAGAAGTTGAGAACAACAAATTAGTACCGAGTCTACCCAACAATTCTTTCCAAAAGTGACTAAGGAACTTAGGATCCCTATCACTTACAATGGTTTGAGGAATTCCATGCAATTTAACAACATGCTCAACAAACAAAGATGCTACATTGGAAGCATCATCACATTTATGACATGGAATGAAATGAGCCATCTTTTAAAATTGATCAACAACAACAAAGATGCTATCTCTACCCCTTTTGGTCCTTGGGAAACCCAAAATGAAGTCCATTGAAATATCAAGCCAAGGCCTTTGAGGGGAGGGGAGTGGAATGTATAAACCATGGGGAAGGAGGTGTGACTTAGCACGTCGACACTAAACGCATTGACCACAAATTCAAACAATATCTTTATGCATTTTAGGCCAATAAAATTGTTCCTCGAGAATTCCCAGAGTGTTGTTAGTACCAATATGACCCATTAAACCCCCATCGTGTGCCTCCCTCACAAATAGTTCTCTCCAAGAGCTCATAGGCACACAAAGTCTCTTGCCTTTAAACAAGAAACAATCAAACTTGGAATAGGGAGTAGAAGACCTATCCCTCATCCATCTTTCCTTCTCCCATTCCTCACAATCTTTGAAGATTTGAGCAAACACGGGATCCTTGGGATACAATGCCTTCAAATATTCAAAGCCAATCAATTTAGAAGACAAAGTATTTATCAAAACATGTTTTCTAGACAAGGCATCGGCCACCACATTTTCCTTTCCCTTTTTCTATTGGATTACATAAGGGAAAGTTTCAAGCAATTCAATCCATTTGGTGTGCCTCTTGTTCAACTTTCCTTGGGCCCGAATATGTTTTAGGGACTCATGGTCAGTCCTAATGACAAATTCTTTGGGCCACAAGTAGTGTTGCCAATTACCCAAAGCCCTAATCAAGGCATACAACTCAAGATCATAAGTGGAATAATTCAAAGTAGCACCTTTTAGCTTTTCACTAAAATAAGCAATGGGTTTTTGGTCTTGCATTAAGACAGCTCCAATACCTACTTTACTAGCATCACATTCCACTTCAAACGTTTTATCAAAATCAGGTAATTGCAGTAAAGGAGCGGAACTAAGAATGGATTTTAAAGCCTCGAAAGCCTTGGCTTGTTCCTCTCCCCATTTAAAAGGTTTATCCTTTCGGATTACCTCTGTCAAGGGGGCTTCAATGGTACTAAAACCTTTGACAAATTGCCTATAAAAACTGGCCAGCCCATGAAATCTTCGAATATCACTTATGGATTTCGAAATTGGCGAATTCTTAATAGCATCAATTTTAGACTCGTCAACTTCAACCCCTCTTGAACTCACAACAAAACCTAAGAAGGCAACTTCATCAACATAAAATGAACACTTATAAATATTAGCATAAAGTTGTTCCTTCCTAAGCACATCAAACACACATCTCAAATGCTCAACATGATCATGCATAGTCTTGCTATAAATCAAGATATCATCAGAATAGACAACCACAAATTTCCCTATAAAGGGTTTCATCACATGATTCATGAGACGCATAAAGGTACTAGGAGCACTAGTGAGATCAAATGGCACCACTAACCATTCATATAGGCCAAACTTGGTCTTGAATTCGGTTTTCCTTTCATCACCGGGGTTCATCCAGATTTGATGATAACCACTCCTACGATCAATCTTTGAAAACACACAAGAGCCATTCAATTCATCAAGCATATCATCTAACCTAGGAATAGGATGACGATACTTTATCGTAATTTTGTTGACGGCTCAGCAATCGACACATATGCGCCATGTTCCATCTTTCTTTGGAACCAATAGGACCGGCACGACACATGGACTTATGCTTTCCTTCACATAGCCTTTGTTGAAGAGTTCCTCAACTTGCCTTTGTAGCTCCTTGGTGTCCTCCGGATTGCTTCGATAAGCCGACTTGTTTGGCAATTATGATCCCGGTAAAAAATCAATTTGGTGCTCAATTACCCGAAGAAGGGTCAATCCTCTTGGAAGGTCCTTTGGGAAGACATCCTCATATTCCTGCAAAAGAAAGGAAATAGAATTGGGAAGAGAAGAATGAAATTGGTTAGTTTGTAGCACATGATCCTTATGTGTAATAAGGATCAAAGAATTTCCAAATTTAATTTCCTCCCTTATCTCCTTGTAAATAACAAACAACACTTGGCCCTTTTCTTTCTACTTCCTTATTTCCTCCTCTTCTTGACTCTCAGCCTTTACATGTTCCTCTTCACACTTCGTCTTTTCCTTTGACTCACTCATCCGTTTATATATATCATTGACTTGAGAGGGGTTCATAGGATGAAGAACATACTTATGATCATTCAACACAAGTGAATACTTGTTTGTTCTCCCATCATGTTTGGTTGAACGATCATGTTGCCAAGGCCTCCCGAGTAGCACATGACAAGCTTGCATTAAGACCACATCACATAGGACCTCATCTTGATATTTCCCAATCTTAAACTTGATCATCACTTGTCGATGCACCTCAATTCTCCACACTAACTCAACCATTGAAGTTTGTAAGGAGTAGCATGCTTAGTAGTAGGAAGCTTTAAGAATTCCGCTAATGCAGTACTAGCAACATTTGCACAATTCCCGCTATCAATGATTAAGGAACACACATTATCCTTGATGAAGCATTTGGAGTGAAATAGCTTATCTCTTTGGCTCGAATCATCCAAGGACTTACTAATCATTGCTCGCCTCACCACATATAGAGGAACAAAACTCTCTCCTTCTTTGACATAAAGGTTTGGTTCCTCATCTTCCCCATCATCGAACTCATCCTTTTCTTGGGGATCTTCTTCACATTCATATGTTGGCTCTTCCTCAACACTAAGATATATCTCTCCTTCTTGCATTAGAGCGATCAACCGGTTGGGACACTCATGCATTATATGACCCCATCCCCAACATTTGTGACATTGAATTCCCTTAGGCAATTTGGTTAGGTCAACGGTATCCTTCTCTCTTGGTGGGTACTTTGGAGCGTTCCCCTCGAAGGGCTTCTTCTCATAAGTCTTCTTGACATCTGCACCCTTGTTCCAACTCGACAATGTTTGAACTACCCCTTTGTTCTTGCTCTAAGAATTTGAAGATGAAATCTTATACTTAGCCACCTTCTCCTCCTTGAATCTAGCTCTGTCTCATCGGCAGCCTGAAAGGCATCATTCCAAGTAGCAAACCTATGAAGGGTCATCTTAGAGGAAATCTCTTTGTTCAACCCTACCTTGAAGTGAATCACGACATGCTCTTCTATTTCCCTATATTCTAGCTTTATGACTATGTTTTGGAACTCGTCATGATAAGCTTCAACACTTTTTCTTCCTTGCCTCGAGTTATACAATTTGACAAGTAATCCTTGGCGGTATCTTTCCGGCACATACTTGGCTCTCATCAACCTCTTCAACTCGGGCTATGGTGGATGACTATCTTCTTAAGCAACCAAGTGATACCTCTTCATGTATTCCCACCATGTGACAACATACCACTTGAATTGGGCGATAGCATAGAAACTACCTTTGACCTCCGCCAATTCATTCACATTGAAAATCCGGTCACATTGCGACTCCCATTCTAAGTGAGCATCGGGATTGCATTCCCCTTTGAATGTCAGAAGAGTCGTTTTGAGAGAGTTGATGCCAACATCTCGGCCTCCATGGCCACCTTGGTCATTTTAGTGATAACTCCTTTGATAGCGGTTACCATGTTCTTCTCTAGCGTCTTGACTGACTTCAGGATGGACATTGACTTCCCATTGATTTCCACCTTGAGGGTGGTTCCTATGTTATCTCCTATCAAATGGCATTAGGCCCAATCTACCTCTTGGCCCACCTTGCATCACGTGACCTCTTGGGAGATTCCTTGGTGACTCATTCCATGGTGCTTCTTCACCTTCACCCTCATAACCTCCTTGACCTTCCTCATTCCTCATCTAAATCACGAAATTTGGTTGTGGTTGTGGTCTTTGGTAGGGAATATTTTGGTTAAGTGGTGTTTGGTAAGGATGGCTTTGAGTTGGTGGAGCTTCTTGACTGAGTAGAAAATGGAACGGTCGATTGGAACTTTGGCTATTTGAACCCAATTGATTGAAAGTTTGGTGGAGGGTTCCCGGAGTGAGAGTAGGAGAATTAGTGTGATCATTCCCACTTGTAGAAGCACGAAAGGTAGCTTGTGGTGTGGAGTCATTGGAGTTGACTCTACCTTCTACAGTAGCAAGCCTACCGTCCATCTTTGCTATATCACCTTTCACGTTGTTTAACACTTCCAACAAAGTTGCCAAAGTAATTTCTCCAACAGGCGCTTGAGTTTCATTTCCGGTGTCCATTGTACCTGCAATAAGACAACTTACAAGCAGCAAACACGTTAAGTTAGTAAAGAACTCACAAACACCCTTGTTTACGCACCTTTAATTGCATCTCAATTGGCGCGGCTAAGGTTGACAATTGTTTATACTCCGTCGATCACAAGGTAACAATTTTAACTCATGGTTAGAATTGATTCTTGTTTGAAGAAGAACGGACAACTCAATTGAACAAACGGACTTGAATGAAGAATTAACTACGAAATAAAAATGAGAAAAGCACAAAAAGAAAAGGCACAAACAAAGAAGTGAATTTAAGAACTAATAGCCAACAAGTAGAGTAATTACGAGTTGAAAATCGGTTTAGGATTCTTGAGAACGTTTCAGAATCAAAAGAAAAAGAAACTAAGAATTTAAAACCTGAGATTAGGAGTTACTAAAGTTTCCGATCGTCGAATGACCTATTTTTTTCGCCTAAGTTAAAGTTCAGCTTGCCAACTTAAAGATGGACTCGCCAAACTCTGCAAACGGACAGGGTAACTCGGCGATAAGGGTGGTAGTTCGGCGATGCACCGATGGGACTCGGCGACCAAGGGTTGGTTCTGTCGAATGTTCCAGTAGCTCCCTCAAATGGGTGACCAATTCGGCGAGCAACCTGCCCAAAGGGTGAGGCACCGATCGGTTAGGTGATGCATGCTTTTACTCACCCAATAGACCCTCTGTAGCTCCTTCAATGCTTTGAAATTTGAAATTTTGTGGTCCCCCCTGCTCTTGTCCTCTTGTCCTTTTGTCCTTTAGGACTTACCCCCTTTTAGTAAATTCCTTTTTACAAGAACCTTTACTCTATCTATTTCTTCCCCTTTTGAATCAAACACTTCCTTTTGTTTTCAAATATTCTCTTCCTTGAAGATATGAATGTTCTTCAAGAACTTCAAGAACAAGATGAACACCAAAATAAAACCCTTACAATTTTTGTCTCGGAATTTCATGAAAATTTAGGTGAAAGCTCTCCTTGATATGGGGAAGAACACCCAATACTTTTTAACCTTCAATTCCAAGCCAAAACCTTCAGATTTCAAAACCCACTTTGTCTTCTTCAAGTTTCTTCAAGTCTCCAATGGTGGATTCTTCAATAAAGCTCCAAACCCCTTTCAATCTCAGCCCAAGACTCAAATATAGATGGAGAACACTATTCCAACCTTGGAAACTCAAACAAGACTCAAATCTAAGAAACCCATTTCAGCAAATTCTCAAAAATGAAAATAACTAGATTTTTTTTGTAACACAACCCCAAGACTATATTCGTAGGAATGAAGCTAGACTCAGCTCTGATACCAAATGATGTAATTCTCACAAGAAGAACTACAATCTAATTCGTAAATCAAAGACGAACAATAAAGAAAAATAGATAGACAGAAAAAGAGGAAACAAAAATGAACCAAAGGGTATATTAAACCCAATGACCTCGATTCATTGATCCTACAATAAGCACCTAACTCCTACAATGACTCAAGGGAATCAATATCCCAAGAAACCAACGTTTCTAACAAAAGGCAACACAAGCTTAGCCAAGCTCTCAACACTCAACCATGAGTTTTCATTTTTTTTAACATCAAATAATATAAGTCTAAAAAGGAAACCTAACCAGCTGTTTGTAGACTTTAGGATAAAAGGCCCAAAAGTGACCAGAAAGATAAAAAGGCGAGCCGTCACTTGGCGATGTACCGACCTTGTTGGCGAGCTTCCCTGCAATTCTTCAGTCCCTAACCACGTTCTGTAACATTAGGCAGACTAGGGCCATCGTCTAAGCCATTGGGCGATGCGCCAAGTGGACCCTGCTCGCCGAAAGGGACTTCTTCAGTAATTTTCAACGCATGAAATTCCTTGCTTGTCGTCAACACCATCTCGATCACCTTCATCTTCATGAATAGCCCTTGCATTCGTTGAAGGTCTTGAGCTTGGCTTCTAGTAAATGGCATTCATGTAATCTATTTTACATCATTTCCTGAGTTGAAATTTAGCTTCTTGAGAGTCAAAAGTGGGAAAATGTTGAGACCAGATCCTTCATCGACCAAGAAACGATTTATAACCTTGTCTTGGCACATAATGGTGACGTGCAAATCTTTTTTGTGCATCGTGCCTTCAAAGGGTAGCTCTTCGTCACAAAAATTGATATGATGTCCTCGAAGGACTTGGCTTATCATGACCACCAAATTATCAGTGTTAGTACCCACGGGCACATAATTACCATCTAAAGCCTTTATCAAAGCTTTCCTATGTAGTTATGAACTCATCAGCAAGGCCCACATAGAAATCTGAGCTGGTGTTTGATGAGTCCATAATTTTGACTCATTTAGGGCTTTATTTGGATAGATTTTGTGTCCTCAAATGATTGTTTTGTACCAATAATTGATATAAAACCCTTGATTTCTAGGTATTTGGATTGAGGAACAAAGCATGGACACTAATTTGCAAAAAGGAACAAAGAGAGCTGAAGGAGCGAAAAAAATAAGGGCTGGTGATCGCCAAGTCCATTTGGTGAGTCACCCAGTGGCCATTTGACCGCCCAAAGTTCCAGTGTGCGAATCCCTGGAGGATAAAATCAAGTTGGTGAGAGAAAAAAGCAGTCAGCGTGTCGCTGAGTGGTTCTACGATGCAGTGTTGGATCGCCCAAAGTTACAGAACTTGAGGATGCTGAAGGCCAAAGTAAAAAGGTAATGGAACTGACAAAAGGGCGGATCGCCGAGTTGATCGGTGATCCCGACTTATTGTGCCGAATGGTCCTTCGCAGCATATTTTTGGCAACTATAAATACATTTTCAAACATTATGTTTAGTATCAAATTTTATTCTGAACATTCATTAGAGTAATTTTTGAGTTTAGGACAACTTTTCCTTAGCTTTGAAGAATTTAAGTTTTCCATTTTTGAGAAATTGGAAGTGGATCTATGAAATTCTTCAATTTGGACCTTTGTAAAAACGAAATTATTCTTACCCAGTTGATGGGAACACAATTTGGTAACGATTTCTATCTTTTTATGATGTCTAGCTAAAATCCCAATTATTGGGTGTGATTATGTGATTATGGGCTGATTTAGTTTATAACTATTGCTAATTGTTAGTTTAAATGTTGTTTAGAAGTTATTTCAATCAATAATTGTGGTTAAAATTAAAGGATTGTAGTTTAAAATACAGTTCTACCTCGTGTTTTTGGCTTGCTTGAGAGAGAGAGGGGTTTTAAAACCAGGATTACTGAATTGATGGTCTGTGGGTATTGGGTTGTCATGGGTTTAACTCAAGAGAGTGAATCCTAAACCATTTTCCACACATTCAGCTCGAGAGAGTGAATGGACTAAAGTGTAGGTTGTTCTTATTTGCTTGCTTGTTGGTGTTCGAGAGAAACCAACTCGATTCAGGGTAAATTGTTCGAGAGAAAGTTTATCCCCACTAAAGTCTTGCTTATTCACTGATTTACAGCTATTTACTAATAGTTGCAATTACCCATTTGTCTATATTAGCCTATAATCGAATCACATCCCAAGAACCTATCTCATTATTGTTTATTTCTTGTTATTTGTTGTTGTTATAGCTGATAGTTAAAACTAAACCCCCTGTTATTTGACATTCGTGTCACTCCTAAACTTGAAATATGTTTTTCTTCGATAATGTCTATTGCTATGATTGACTTGAACATATTCGTACTTTCCTATTAAATCTTAAACACATACCACTCCCTGTGGGATTCGACCCCAACTCATTTAGTTGGATTATTATACTGACTAACGATCGTTGACACTTAGAATTGGATGACGTGTCCTTGATACGTTAGAATCAAAATGGCACCGCTGCCGGGGAGTGGTGTTGGTTAAGATTTTTTAGTTAGGTTGAATTTTGTTCTTGTTAGTCATAGTTGAATCTACTTACCTTTTAGTTTTGGTTTTCATGTTGCTTGTTTAGCACTGAATAAAGCAGCATGTCTAGTAGTAATGGTGACCAAATGGACCACTCTCCTTTGAGAATGATGATTCTTAGGGATAACATCCTAAGTTTCAGGCAAATGGAGGGTGAGTCAATCTATGAGTTGTGGCTGACATTTAAGTCACTATTTATGCAATGCCCAGCTCAAGGAATCTCAGTTAACATGCTACTGGACTGCTTTTATAGAGGTCTTGGGCCGGAAAATAGAGGAGTGGCTGACCAGATTTCTCCGGGGGATCTCACACAACTACCCTATGCAATAGCATTCCAGATCCTTGATCACAAGGCCAAGGCCTACAACGATACTAAGAAGGACCAGATTTTGGCCACATTGTTAACTCAACCGGATCTTGTGGCCAAGCAGATTATGGAATTAGAGGTACCGTAAAAAACAAAGATCGGTACATTCCCCCACATTAGCGTAGAAAGTCCAAGGAATATGAGGGTGGAAAAGTAAAAAAGATACTCTCACTCATTCTCCACAAAGTCGAAGAATATGACAAAGTGTTGAATGAAATAAAAGATAATGTCTCACTGCTGAATCAGATAGTCGCTTCCCATTCCATATTTGTTCAGCCGCTGGAGCCCAAATAGGTCATGTGTTGTCTCATCTCTACCCCACAAATCAAGATTGAGTGGGGAAGTTGTGCCATGACATTAACTAAGGTGCTTCTTGGTAGGCAACCCAAGTATTTATCGCTTTATTTTTGTTTTAGAAATAATCGTGTGTTGATTTTGCAGGTTGAAGTGTGGAAGGTGCTTGAAAAGTGCAGTTTAGCTAGATAAAAGTCCAGTCGATGACTCGTCGAAGAGGTGGGTGAGCCCAACTTGGAACGTTGTTGTACTCAACACATTTTTAAATTAAAGTTTGTAAAACTCGGCGAGCCTAGGAGCTAATTGGTGAATCACCGACTAGGTCGACGATCACGATTTTATCCGTCGTTTGGACCTCCACATTAACTAGAGGTCCTGTAATACTCGGCGAGGCAAGTGGCCACTCAACATGTCACTGAGTGGGTCGGCAAGCAAAACTTATGTTGCTAAATGGGTGAGAACTGGACGATTTTTAAAGGCCAAAGGTTTAAATTCTCAAACTCTCTCATTTTCCCTCACTTTTGAACTACCCAAACTCACTTCTGCACAACATTTTCCGTATTTTTGCATTTCTATCTCGTAATAGTCATCAAGTTTGTATTCGGAGTTGGATTCTTTGCCGCCTAGCTTTTCAACTTGTTTAATTGGCATCTAAGGTTGGTTTTCCGAACCCCGAATTCATTTGTAGCGATTTTTACTCTCATGCACTGGTTTTATCTTAGTGAAGTGTGTTGGGCCTCTTAGATCGTAATTGGATGCTTGTATGCCTATTTTAATTTGAATATCATGCCTAAAATATGCCTTTATTGTTGATTTCCCAAAAAATTTAGTGCTTAAAAATGATTAAAATTGTGGGGTTGTGCTTGCATGTTGCTGGGTCTAGTGTGGTTAAGCCCAAGTAACCTGCATTTGTGCTAAATGCTATATTTTTTCCAATGATGGAGCGGTTGACGTCATTCTTAAGGGAAACAGTAGTCAAATGGCCAAATTTGGCACAAACCGGGAGAAGTCTGAGTATCCCAGGGGCATGGGTGTAATGGGTCTTAGTTTAATTGAAATAGTGCATGGTTTGATTTTGTTTTCGAGGGCTGTGGGGTTGAATTTTAAAGTTGGGGTTGAAAGTAGGCACGTTGAGCTGTTTGGCGAGTTGGGTCAAGCTTGCCAAACCACTCGGTGAATCGTCGAAGTCCTCCTTATCGCCTTTAATTTCATTATTAATCCTGAGTTAGGTTCTGTAACTTTCGGCGAGAAGCCTAAGTTTGCCGAGTGCACTCGGTGACTTGCCGAATGTCTTCCTTGATCGTCTTTTTCTATGCCCCTAATCCTTAAAAGTACTGTAACTTTCGGCAGTCTAGTCCTTGCTCAGGCCCATCCCATTGCCGACATGCCAAATTTTTTTGGGAATTTTTGAGCCAATCCTTTCGGTGAGCCAGATCATGATTCAGCAACTCGCTGACCGGTTCGGCGAGTTTGTCTGCAACTATTTTTATGCAAATTTTGTTTGAATTATTCCTAACTTTTTCTAATGTTTTGGCAGACATGGCTAGACCAAAAGTTGTTGGTAGAGACATGCCACCTTGTAAGCGGGATAAGGGAATAAAGATCAACAAGGATGCAGCTGCATCCAAGGCAAAGGATACCAAACTTCCCACAACAGGTGGGAAAGGAAAAGGAAAAGGGAAGGCACCTGCATCACCGGAGGCCAGCTCCGACAATGACAGTATCTACGCCACTCACCTCACCACTTCTGAGTGTTAGGGTAATCACCATGAGCATCAGGCTGCAACTTTTGAGCCTGCGGATGATGAGCTAGTAGCAGCACAGAAGGCAGAGCTGCATTCCAAGAGGCTAAATGATTTGTCTAGGAACAAGACATCCAAGGTTACTACTCCTTCTCCCACTCCAGCACATGTTGTGGTCCTAGCACCACTAGTATAGGGTCCTCCCGCACGGTCTATGAATAGACTAAAGACTGAAGAGCTGAGGACCATCATAGAGAAAAAGAGGTTGTCCACTGATGGAGTCATAGACCAATATGCCGAGAACATGAGCTGCCTAAGGTCCCACAAGTTCCAACTATTCACTAAACCCCGTGGTCCCTATGTTCCAAATTGGGTTCGGGAGTTCTACATCACTTATAGAGATCTAATGCCACAAGGGAAGAAGTCAGCCATCAAATTCAAGTCGGTAGACTATGTGGTTGTTAGGGGCAGAAAAGTGAAGTATGATAGTGATGATATTAATGCAGTCCTGGAGTGCCTAGATGATATTAGCGATGACTGTCAACACATGATTAGGACAAAAACGCTAGAGAACATGAAAAAATGGTTGGGCCCTCTGATATCAGATGGTACCTCCAGATGGATCGAGGTTGGAGCAGCCATTGAAAAGAAAGACCTTAATGTAGCAGTGAGGTATTGGTTTTGCTTCATCAGCAGTACGATTATGCCATCCCAGAACGAGTCGATTATCCACCACACCAAGGTAGCCTGTCTAGGCTGCATCATTGATGAGACAAGGCTAAATCTGGGGATGATTATTGCACGGAAGATGCTGATGAAGGCCAAGCAGCGCAAGATTTCCCTTCCCTTTACGATGTTAATCATCGAGCTGTGAAGACGAGCTCGGGTGCCTAGAGATGAGAAGAAGGATGTGGAAGTGATTCCCACATATTTTACTAACATTAAGAGGATTGAAGCGGAGTACTTGAAGGATAAGGCGAAAAAGAAGAAGGCCGCCCCGGTGGATACATCCCTGGTTGTTGATCCTCAAACACTGCCTACAGAGGCAGCACTGCCTACAGAGGAAGCACTGCCTACTCCGGCCCCTGGGCCTTCAAGTACATTAAGTGTTGTTCCATCTAATACTCCCAGTTTCTCCGCTGCTCCATTGCCTCCTAGATTTGGTACTGCTGTTGTTGCTGCCTCCCGACCCCCACTCACTTAGGCTGCATTACTATGGATGGGGTAGCTAGCACATTCTGCTGATCATTGTGAGGCCAAACTTAAGGCCTTCATTCCATGCATGATTCAGACAGCCCTCGTTGATGCTGTGACACCTTTGAGTGCTACTATTGACGCCCTTCCGACTAGGATAGTGGTGTGCGAGTGTGGTTAAGGGGCCACTGAGGAGGTGACAACTCTAAAAGTCACTATTGCTGCGCTAAGGAGAGATGTGGATCAGAAAAAGTCTACCGACATGTCTATGATTTTTAGGATGATGGAGATCCCAAATGTGCTAGTTGAGCCAGATATGCCTCCGGCTACCACCAGAGATGATGTTCGAGCTAAGGAGCAAGACATCCTTGGCAGACACACCTTTGGCATCTCCTAGTGGAACCGATACTTCTAAGGTGACTTCGGGCACTGATGCCCAAGATCAGAGTATTGCACTGGGCACTAATGCCCCGACAGATGGAGCGACTGTGTAGACAAGATCCCTCTCTACCTCCCTCTCTATTTTTTTATTTACTTTGTGGATATTTTTTTGCATTTGAGGACAAATTGCTTTTGTTTTGTGGTGGGGTGAGGCCCACCTTTTGTGATTATTGTTTTGTTTATATATTGGGTTTTTGAACTATAAATTGTGTTTAGCACAGTTTTTGTGGATGGTTGAGCTTGTGTCTCCTTGTTTTAATTGTAAATGATATTTGGACCCTTCCGAAAGAAAATTTTGTGACACCTCTTCATTGTGTTTGAATGTGGTTGTTCTCTTTCAAATTTGAGTATCGGTCTTGATCAATACTGATGACTTGAATAGTGCTCATAATTGAACAAAAACGAATATGCGGCTACGATGAGGCCAAATGAAGTTGCATAGACAGTGAATTATTTTCGTCTCGTTGTGACTAGCCGGTTATCGAATGAGTCTCTTGTGATGAACACTACAGGAAAAACGCTTATTTAAGA
>NC_064288.1:32553258-32680991 GCF_019186545.1 Solanum stenotomum
TTCCTTAGAGGCTGATTTTCTTGTAGTGGAAAATTGCACACTAGCGAAAGTGTAGAGTCTTGTTTGATATTGGTGCCAATGCCTTGTGTGATGAGCTTACCGTGAACCATGTGTGATGACACCCAGAATTTTCTACGTTGGTTCGATTGACTAAGTGATACAATCTCTTGAAATGATCTAGGCAACTTTGAAGAATGTGAAACAATTTGACATTATACCTCTTTTCTGGCCAACCTTGTGAGTGTGTGACCTTTGCTTGAACACCCTTTAAGCCTTAGCCTTTTCTTGGATTAAACTTGATGAAATTGTGACCTTTCTTTATCCATTACCCATAATCCTCATGATTTGTGGTTTGTTTGAACAGCCAACTTAGGCCAAAAGCCTATGTTGGGGGTGTGGTGAAAATATAAGGTAAATCAAGAAGTACAAATAAGTCCCTCTTTGACCCATGATTTTGAGAAATATGGAACCTATTCATACAAAAAAAAAAAGAAGAAAAAAATTTGAAAAAGAAAAAGAATGAAAAAGTTTGAAATAAAGTGCAAAAGAAAATGGGGTGTCCGGATATTTCATGGAAAATGAATAATGGCGTGACTTTTGAGATTGAATGAGAATGATGAATAAAAGGGAAGAAAGTGTTGTTCATACCACACTTCATGAGGATATTAGCCACTGAGCCTAAACGACCATACCCTTACACTCAGCCCCGTTACAAGCCTTGAAACAACCTTTTTGATCTTGAGTAAGCTGAAACAAGTGCTGATTGGAAAATAAGGGCAAACCTATGGGTGGAGTCATGCATGTGTTAATTTTTGTGAGTGAGAGTGTTGATTGTGATTTCGGAGCTATAAATTATTGAACCATTGTGTGTGAATATGGAATCATTCTTTGTGTGAGGGAATTTGAGTACCTTTGTTGAGCTTGAACTTGCATTTGAAGCAAGTATGGTGAACCTGCGAATCTTTGATAATGGTAAGTCACAACTTGAATCTTTGAGTGCGCAATTGATCCTTCCATGAGTAAGTAGAGTCTTTTTATTTGCATTCACTATTGAGTCTTGTGTAGCACTGTTTGAGACATCCGTTTTGAACTGCTGAACTTGAGTTTTACTTGAGGACAAGCAAAAGTTAAGTTGGGGGTGTTGATGAGTCCACGATTTGGACTCATTTAGGGATTTATTTGGATAGATTTTGTATCCTCAAATGTTTATTTTGTGCCAACAACTGATATAAAACCCTTGATTTTCAGGTATTTGGATTGAGGAACAAAGCAATGACACTAATTGCAAAAAAGAACAAAGTGAGCTGAAAGAGCGAAGAAAGAAAGGCTGGTGATCGCCAAGTCCATTTGGCGAGTCGCCGAGTGGCCATTTGAGTGCCTAAAGTTCCAGTGTACCAGACCTAAAGGAGAAAATCAAGTTGGCAAGAGAAAGGAGAAGTTGGCGTGTCGTTGAGTGGTTCCGCGATGCAGTGTTGGATCGCTCAAAGTTACAGAACTTGAGGATGCTGAAGGCCAAAGAAAAAAGATGATGGAACTGACCAAAGGGCGGATGACCGAGTTGATCGGTGATCCCGACTTACTAAGCCGAATGGTTCTTCGCAACATATTTTTGTCTACTATAAATATATTTACAAACATTATGTTTAGTATCAAATTTTATTCTGAACATTCATTACAGTAATTTTTTGAGTTTGGAACAACTTTTCCTTAGCTTTGAAGAATCGAAGTTTTTTCATTTTTGAGAAATTGGAAGTGGGTCTTTGAGATTCTTCAATTTGGACCTTTTTAAAGATGAAATTAATCTTACCCAGTTGATGGAAACACAATTTCGTAACGATTATTATCTTTTTATGATATCTAGCTAAAACCCCAATTCTTGGAGTGTGATTATGGGCTGATTTAGTTTATGGGTATTGCTAATTGTTAGTTTAAATGTTGTTTAGAATTGATTTCAATCAATAATTGTGGTTAAAATTAAATGATTGTAGTTTCAAATGCAGTTCTATCTTAGTGTTTTTGGCTTGCTCGAGAGAGAGAGGTTTTAAAACCAAGATTACTGAATTGATGGTCTGTGGGTATTTGGTTGTCATGGGTTCAGCTCGAGAGAGTGAATGGACTAAAGCGTAGGTTGTTCTTATTGGCTTGCTTATTGGTGTTCGTGAGAAACCAACTTGATTCGAGGTAAATTGTTCGAGAGAAAGTATATCCCCACTATAGTCTAGCTTATTCATTGAGTTACAACTATTTACTAACAGTTGCAATTACCCATTTGTCTATATTAGCCTATAATCGAATCACATCCCAAGAACCCGTCTCATTATTGTTTATTTCTTGTTATTTGTTGTTGTAGCTGATATTTAAAACCAAAACCCCTTGTTATTTGACATTTGTGTCACTCCTAAACTTGAATTATGCTTTTATTCGATAATGTCTATTCCTATGATTGAATTGAACATATGTGTACTTCTTATTGAATCTTAAACACTTACCACTCCCTATGGGATTCAACCCCAACTCATTTAGTTGGGCTTTTATACTGACTAACGATCGTTGACACTTAGAATTGGCTAAAGTGTCCTTGATATGTTACAATCAGTGTTTTCTCAAGATGCTTCACGATCGAGTAGTCTTTGGGTTGCATCTTTCTCCAGAACTCTTCAGCTTCAGTTTCAGCTTTAGTAATTGGCCTTTTAGACTGATCCTTCTTCTACATTCCCTAGGCTAACTCTTCTGGTGTGTAACATCTACCATATCTAGTCATACCTTGGGTAGCATTTGTTTAAATCACAAACCTTGGTCTGGCGAGAATTTCTCTTGGCATTAAGGCAACAACCTTCTCGGGTGTCAGAATCACAAACTCTTTCTTCTCTCTAATGCACAATGAAACTACAGCCCTTTAATGTTTATCAGGAACGATCGAAACGATTGCCTTGTCACGCACCAATCATCATCCATCTCTATCATATTCATAGTGATGCCTCTGTGATTTGACAAAGGATTACTATTGATATTGGGCGCGAATGTCTGCAGAGCGACCACTTTCTGGTCAATTAGGTCTTGGATATTATCTTTTAGGTTGATACAGTCCTCGGTATCATGTCCAACACCATTGGAGTGATATGCGCACCTCTGATTAGGTATGTAAAACCTTGACCTAGTGTCAATCGGCTTGGGCCCCACTAGATGAATAAATCATGCCGCAATTAATCGCTCGAATAGTTTTGTTTGGCTTTCAATGAGCGAACTGAAATTTCTAGCGGGCTTCTTCTCAAATCTAGGACGGGGAGGATCATAGTTGCCTTGTTGAGGGGGAGGCGTTTGACGATAATTTGGAGCGTTTGGACGGAGGGCTTGATATCTTTGGTATGAATTGGTTTGGTAATTTGGTTGTGGGGCTTGGTAGTTTGGAGGGGTATTTTGGTAGTATGAATGTGGAGTTTGATATACTGGGGGAGGAGTTTGGTAGTTTGTTTGAACGTCGCATAGTTAGGGGCGACATTTAGGTAATTAGAGGATGGATTTTGGTAAACTAAATGGGGAGTTTGGTACATAGGAGGAGGGGTTTGGTAAACAAAGCGAGGAGTATTTTGGTAACTGGGGGAGGGGTATTTGTAACGACCCATAAAATGAATAGGTGAAACTAGAGCCTAACTAGTATTTCTTTGAGTTGATGTGAGTTTTGAGGTTGTAAAATGTTGTCCCGAGCTATGGTTGAGGGTTTAGGGGTTAAACGTAAAGGTACGACTCCCCAAGCACCACCCTAGGGGTCCTTGAGGAGGACCCTTAAGCCTAACCCCCAAGACCCCAAGAAATCGAAAATCTGCCCAAGTTTTGGTGAACCACAAATAAGACCTAGACCCCGGAGGTCCATCCACGCCCAGTGGATGGCCTCCGTGGGTCAAGGTCCCAAAAGGTGAATTGCAGTCACGAACCACAAAAGGACAGCACGGTCCGTGACCCCACCCACGATCCGTGGGTCGGGGTCCGTAGGTCAGGCATGCAATTTTGTCAAAGGTTAGGCCAAGTGAGGGCTATATTGGTAAATTCATTTTACGGTTAGTTGAGTTAATGGACGGTTAATATTCCTTTATTAATGTATTTTAAGGGTTTTTAAAGTATTAAACTCTATTTTAGAATTCATTATTTCAAAACACTCCAAAGTTAGAAACCTCTCTTCTCAAAAGTTCTCTCTCTAGAAACCTCCATTAGAGGTGAAGGAAGCACCCTTTGAAGGTCAAGTTTTCAACCTTTTCAAGTGATTTTGGAGGAGTTATTCCATAAAAGGTATGATAGTCTTCATCCTTCACTTAGTTTCTTTCAAGGAGCCAATTTCAAAGCTGATTTCAAGTCTCCAATGTTTCCCCAAAACCCTAGTTTTCAATCTTAGCATGGGTTCATTTCCAAACATTTTTCGAAGGCTTTATTGCATTGAATTATGAATGAATTATGGATTCAAAGAGTAATTAAGATGATTTCTTCCTTTAACCCACGTTTTTCCCCAAATTCCTAAGTTGTGATTTGTGATTGGGAATTGATTGATCATGAAGTATGTGAATTATTTAGGTTTACATTGATATAGAATGTTGAAATTATGCTATTACTCTTGCCTAATTGTATTAATCTAAGGTGTGTGGATGAATGTATGTGATCCATGGCCTTGAAAGGCAAGGTATGAAGGTTAAGGTATGATTATGATGTGAAGGAATATGATGATTATGTTTAAAATGCAATTGTGTTATTGATTGGAAGCATATTCTCAATCAACACTCATGAATGATGATTATGGAATGTGAAGGGCTTTCTTATATGTAATGTATATTTGGAATTGGTAGGCTTATGCATCCTCTTCTTGAATGAATGAAAGTATAGTTGATTGTTGAATCTTGAGTTGGTAGGCTTATGCATCCTCTTCTTGAATGAATGAAAGTATAGTTTATTGTTGAATCTTGAGTTGGTAGGCTTAGACATCCTCTCCTGTGATATGAATGTGTCTTGAATCGGTAGACCTAATGTTGGTAACCCTTTCTTGAAGAGTCTATGGCCTTTCCTAATATTGTATCTTGGATCGGTAGACTAATGGCACCCTTCCATGCACGTTAATAATTGAGGTAAGGGTGGAACAATGGAAAGATTCTGGAAATTTGGGGGAGCTTGGTAATTTTGTGGGCAAGTTTGGGGGTTGGTATGCTGATGGGGGAAAGCTTGCGGGATGTTGACATTTTGGTTTTGCGTAGGAGGGAAAGCTTGTGGGTTTGCATTTTGATGAGGGGGAAGGTTTGAAAGTTGGTATTTAAGGGGTACAGTAGTGCTTGGGGGTAAGGGGGCGCTTGGTGGGAAGCAGAGGCATGATAGGGATTTGAAGCGGTTAGATCAATAATGTGGGGATTTTGAACTGGATTTGAGAGTGTGTTTTGAACATGTTTTGTACTTGAACTTGGGGGATGGAAATAGAGTGGAGGCCTGCCTTCGTCTAGATGGTTGATCAAAAAAATCGAATTCGGTAGATCTTGCTTCTTCTGCACCTAAGCCTTCAAATCTGCAATCTTCTGCATCATTTGCATAATCAACTCATTATGTTCAACAATAGAGTGCTGAGCTACGACAACTTCAGTCAAGCCTATATCATCACTATTATCGCCCATTGTTGACTTTTCTTTCCGAGAATTCTGACCGGGGAAGGAATCTATGGGAGCTTTTGATCTTGTAAAATAAGGGTGTTCAGCCAACTTATCGATAGAGATCTATTCTAACTACTTGTAGAAGAAAAACAACTCAAAGGCAAATACATTAGTTTTAATTCATGACAACATGATGCAAAGTATGACATAGAAGGGATATAAACACATAAAAGTTGCTTCTTTTGAGGACATGTTAACCCATGTATAATGGGGACTGATTTTGAATAAGCAGGAATTTTCTCATTTTGTTTTGAGACTAGTGACCCAGGAAGGTTGAGTTGTGTTGAACTAAGGTCTTCTTGCTACATCTCTCGGCATCTATTGATGTGAATTCAATGTTCCCTTGTAGAATGAATGGGGAAAAGAAAAAATTAAAAAGATAGGGGTCAGGCCTTGGAAGGATGCCTACGTATTCTCAAAGGAGAATTCAGGCCCTAGGTAGTTCAAATACAAAAAGGAATTTCTGATTTTCATTCATTCATATTTTGATTACAAGGAAAGTGAAAGCATGCAATAAAACTCCTAAAACATAGATTGTGCCTTTATCAATGCTTATTCTTCTGACTAGTCAAAGCATTCTGGCTGCTTCACGGTCAATAGGGGGAACTCAACTTGGATCCTTCCCTTGTTGATTAGGGACTCCACATCACAGAGAAACCCGAGGAACATTTGAATGTTGTGATCTATGGCATCGTGATAAGGGCAAGGTTTCCAGATTTCAATTCCAAAGGCATCGACTAATCCATCATCCCTTTTGATAGGGGTCAAGATCCCCCTTCGAACCAACTGATAGTAGATATCCCACCGCGTTCTCTTAAAAGGCGTGAAGTAGTGATAGTAAATCAAAGTATGCTTTATGATCGGTATACTAGGTTTCGGTTGATCACAGGTAAGGAGAGTGTTATCACCCCACATATAGGTAATTTTCTCAATGTTGATCAGGTCGTGGATCGCGGCCTTAAGTTCCACCCAATCTTCTATTGTGTGCCCATTTTGATCTGTGTGGTAGGCGCATGTCTTATGTGCTTCATCCGGTTCAACCTTGGAAGTGGTTCCCTTGAGAGGTTTCAGGATGCGTGAAGCCTGAAGACACTCATAAATGAGAGCACATGAAACAAATTTTTCTCCCACGCTATGTTTATGATCATATGCTTGGAGGGTGATCTTCTCGTCCCCTTCTTTCAAATGTCCTTGGAAAGGAGGCATATAGACAATTTCTTCCTCGGCTTCTTCTTCAACAGCTTCAAGTTCAGTGTCTTCAGGGTCAGAGACTTCTTTATCCAGGAGAGGGTATTTTTTGCGTAGCCTTTGAAGCCTCAGGGATATATCCTCGTCTTTGTTTCACATAACAATAATCTCTTTGTCCAGGATAGCTAATTTCACCTTCTTAGTCACCATCTCCACGTCTAATGCTGCACTTTTGGCTAGTGCGACTGTAGTGGCGAATTCTAGTTATATTCCTTTTTCCTCCATTTCTTGGATGTCCTGGTTGAACCGATGAAGTTTCATCCTTAAATCCTCCTCAGTTAGCTCCACCTTGACATTCTGACTTTTTTCCATCTTAGCGGCAGATTTACCTTTCGTAAGATGATAAAGTAATGTCTTAGGATTTGGTGGTAGGATTTTATTTTTGGCTGAGAAACTCAAGACTCAGGGAATTTTGGTCGAACATTTTGGGTAGTGACTTGTATTTGGTATTTGTAGAGATTTTAAGAATTTTTTTGAAAAGTAGTGGACTAAGATATCCTCATTTAAAGCAACAGTATTACATAATAGTGAAAGCACAAAAGCGGCTAACACGCTGATGAGTCCACAAATCGGACTCATTTAGGGCTTTATTTTGATAGAAATATCGAATGCTTATTTTGTCTCAATATCTGATGAAAACTCTTAAGTTTCAGGTATTTGAAGTTTTAGTGGAAACATGGACACTTAGGCGCAAAAAGGAACAAAAAAGGCTGAAAAGAACGAATAAGCTGAAGCATGAGCATCGCCAAGAACCTTTGGCGATTCGCCGAAAGGACGGACTCCGTCCTGAAGGAAGAGGATAAAAAAGGCAATGAAAGGAGCAGTAGGCGCTTCGCCGAATAGTTCCACAAAGCAGTACAATACCGCCCAATGGTCCAGAACTTGACGATGTTATAGGCAAGCACTCAACGGCGATGAAACAGAAGAAGGATGAGTCACCGAGTCATTCGGCGGAATCGACTAACCTCGCGGAACGATTCGCCTGCACTAATTTCTGATGGCTATACATATTAAACTCTTTATTAATTTTATAAGTTCCGAACCATTATTATTATTTTTAGAATAGAATAGTACATTTTTAGATATTTTCTCTCAAGTTTGGAGATGGTTTTGTGGGAGACTTGAAGAGAGAAGGATTTCATCTTCCCCAAGTTGGAAGTGGGTCTTCTCCATTCTTCTTCGTTTGCTTAAATCAAGGTTTAATTTCTTATACCCATTTGATTTTAGTATCATTTTAGGTGTATTTTGTTATTTCTTGATATGTGGCTAAAAACCCCCATTCTTGGGGTGTGATTTAGCAAATATGTGTTGATATTATTGTTGGGTCTTGATTGTTGATAGGGTAGATGTATTTTAATGGTGATTTCACCTAGTGATTGTGGTTTAATTTAATGGGTATGTAGTTGCAAATACAAAACCACCCATGTATTTCGGCTTGCCCGAGAGGGAGGTTGCGAAACCAAGACCACTAGACTGATGGCCTAAGGAGTGGGTCAACATGAGGTTCAGCCCGAGAGGGTGAGCCCTAGTCCCATATCCTAATACTCAGCCCGAGACAGTGAGTGGGGTATGGTGTAGGCTGGTCTTCATGTGGCAAATGGGTGTTCGAGATGAACCCATTTGAAACGGGGTAAGTTGCCCGAAAGGGAACTTATTTCCATCTAAAGCTTAGCCTAGTCACTATTATCTTGCAAATTTCCTATTGAAAGCATGTACACAACAATTTATCTCAACTTGTATTGCAATCACACCCCAAGAACATTTCCCCATACTTGATTTTCTTGTTAATTTTTGCTAATTTTACTACTTGTGACAAAACCCCCAATTGATATTTGACACTTTCGTGTCACCCCCTTTAATTTACCATGTTTTTGTTCGTTAATGTCTTTAGCTATGACTAGTTAGAGATTAATATTATTTTTCTATCAATTCTCAAAACCACTCCCTTGGGACACGACCCCAACCTTTAGTTGGGTTACTATACTATCGACGATCGTAGACACTCACACCGTAGGTTAGTGTCGTTGGTCACGATAAGCATCAAAAATGGCGTCGTTGCTAGGGAGTGCTGTTATTTGAGAATTTTTAGAATAGTAGAATTTTTGTTCTTCTTAGTCGTAATTTACTAACTTAATTCTTAGTTTTGTTTTGTGATTTGTCGGAATCTTAACAAGGGAAAGCAAGAAATATTCGGGAGTTAATGGAGTTTCGTCCATTAGAGGTAATGATGTATCGGGATCGTATCCTAACCTTCAAGCAATTGGAGGATAAGCGGATCCATGAGACATAGACAAGATTCAATGAACTGCTAACCCAATACCCCACTCATGAACTTCCGGGTACAATCCTCAGTGATTTCTTCTACCGAAGTCTTGGCCCTAGAAGCAAGATGTTGGTTGACCAACTCCTTCCTGGCAGAACATTAAAGCAGCCATATATAATAACAGTCCAACTGCTCGACAATATGGCTAAAATGAGCCAAGAGGTTGAAAATGATCTCTTAATGACCACAATAATGACCCAAATGGATGAGTTAAAAATAAATATGGTGAAGGTCGAAGCTCATTGCAAAAGGAAGGATAAATACATTCCCCCTCATAATAAAAGAAACAATGAAAACAAGGAGATCAAACGCAGCGAGGGAATGCTCTCAACAATTCTCCACAAGGTGACCGAGCAAGACAAAGAGCTCGAGGGATTGAAAGAAAACATCGAGGGAATGAACGAATTATTTGGTCTCATTCCAAAGCTGTCCAACTACTCGAGGACCTGATGAGTCATGCGTTACCTCAACTCCGTCAGCAGAGTAACAGGGGGTGGCCTAATGAGGACCTGGCCAACCCCAATAACAATACTTGAGCAAAGATTTGTGTCATGCTACGACGGTAAATAAGGCACTTCTTGGGAGGCAACCCAAGGTCTTAAACGTTTAGGATTTTACTTTTATGAATAATGGTGTGTTGTGTTGCAGGTTAAAATGAGGAAACTGTGGAAATTTTCAGGTTGGCGAGCAGAAAGTCCATTCCACGAGTCGCCAAATAAGTCTGCGAGCTTGATTGGATCCGTTGTTTGGCTCAATACAAGAGTTGTATAGAGCCTGTAAAACTCGATGGACTCGAAAAGCAACTTGGAGCATTGCTAACAAGTTTGGCGATCTCGATGCAGACCGCTGAATTCACCAACTGAAAATTGAAGATTTCTGAAGAAAGGGCTGCATAAATGACCACTCGGTGAATCACCGAGTGGGTTGGCAAGTGCGACTAATGTCGCTAAATGGACACAAATTGAACAACATATATTGCCATCAGGCATACTTCTTCATTCTTTCTCACTTTCAAACTCCATAACTTCACACCAAGGTAGTAATTTACATTCTCTCACCTTAAAGTGGTACTTTAGTCACATATTAGTGCTTGGAATTCGGATTTTCATTGCCGCCTAGCATTACAATATTGTTTACTCAGCAAAAAGGGTAGTTTCTGAAAAAACCCCGTTCACTTTTGAATAGTTCAACCTCATCTACAATCAACGAGTCCATTGATATGTGTTAGATCTCTCTGATATGAGTAGAAGTTTTTGAGTACTTGCTTCTGATTTGTAAATTGGGGCCTATTTGCTTTTACTGTTCAAAGTTTTTTTTCGTTCTGCTTACCTTGAATCTAAATATGGAAAACTATGCATAATGGGTGTTGACCATTAATGGGTGCTAAGGGTCTGGGCTAAATTTCATTAATGCATAGTTTAATTTTGCTTTTGAGGGTTGTAAGATCAATTTTGAAAATTGAGTTGAATCTCAAGCACGTTAAGTCAGTCGGCGAGCTAGGTTGAGCTCCCCGAATCACTCGGTGGTTCACCTACTATCCCTAAATAGCCTTTAATTTCATATCTTAAGCACTGTGGGCTCTGTAACTTTCGGTGGACATATTCATGATCACCCAAGAGATTCGGCCATTCACTGATTAGATCGGCGATTCGCTGATTAGATCGGCGATTCTGTTTGCAATTATGTGCTACAATGTGATTACTGACTAATCTCTCTAATGTTTTGCATATATGGCCACACGATCAACCATAGGAATGGAAAAGTGAATTGTGATCAGTGAAAATGTACCTCCACCCAGGGGCAAGGCTACCGCAACTGCAAAAAGTAAGGGGAAAGGCAAAACCTTTGAATTATCCGATGCAAGCTCTGACAGCACAGGCTTCTACATCACCGAGCCACCCACATATAACAGTGAGAGTGCAGAGTCTGACGAAAATTACCAGACAGAGGCAATGAGGGCTAAGTTATGATCCAAAAGGATACATGATCCATATCGGATAAAAGATAGTCAGTCCACCACTCCAACTCCTCCAGTTCTATGGCAAACATTAGTGCTGGCACATCTAGTACAATGTCCCAAACATGGATCAATGAATAGATCAAAGGCAGATGGTTTGAGAACGATCATTGAGGAGAAATGACTTTCCATAGATGGGCTTATTCATAGGTATCTAGAAGTGATGGAATTCCTGAAATACCATAAATTCCAAATCTTCACAAGATATCGCGGATCTTACACACCAAGCTGGATTAGAGAGTTCTACGATGCATACAGTGCATTAGTACCTCAACGAAAAAGACTAGTCTTATCTTTTAAAATAGTTGACCTCGTGGTTGTTAGAGGAAGGAAGGTAGCCTGTGACAGTGAGACTATCAACATAGCTTTGGGAATGTCCGATAAGATTAATAACCACTGCCAGCACTTAATCAGGACACAAAAGCTGGATGCAATGAAAAAGTGGCTAGCTCTACTAGTCTCAAATGATAATGCTCTGACATGGTTAGAAGAAGGAGTTCTAATTGATAAGAAAAATATGAACATAGCTGCACGATATTGGTTCGGATTCATCAGCAACACAATTATGCCATCACACAATGAATCAATCCTTCGTCATGCTAAGGCAATTTGTCTTGGATGCATCATGGAGAAAACCAAGATAAATCTTGGGAAGATCATTTCCTCTGAAATCTATATGCGTGCAAAGCAACGCTAGACATCTCTCCCATTCCCGGTATTAATCACTGAATTGTGCAAAAGAGCTCGGGTGCTTGGAAATGCAACGAAGGATGTGGAATTGGCTGCCACCACCTCCACTAGTATCCAAAATATCGAAGTTGAATATCTTAAAGACCAGGCAGAAAAGAGACAGAAGGAAGTTGTGGCCACTCAATCTATACCTGCAGAGGCATCTTTGCCTACTCTGGCCCCTGGACCTTCAAGTATATCTTATGTCATTACCACCCCTTTTGACTCTACAGGTCCCCCTGCTACTTCATTACCAGACCTACAACTGTTGTTTCCCCTGTGAACCAATCACTTAGGCATTCTTAATCTGAATGGGACAACTTACCCAAACTGCTAATTGTCGGACTACCAACATAGAAAGCTCCATTTCAGGCATGATTTAGGCTACCCTCGACAATATTGTGAGACCATTAATCACTACTATTAATGCTCTAGAGGCCAGGATGTTAGTGTGTGAGCACGATCAAGGAGCCACAGAGGAAGTAACAGCCGTAAAGTCCACCATTGCAGAGCTGAAGAAAGATATGGATCACCTAAAGTCCACTGATATATCCATGATCTTTGGAACACTGGAAGTTCCAGAGGTTCCCAAAATGCCCCAGACTGCCGCAGGACATGGAAATGGAATAGAGCATATAGTTGATCCTGAATCGAAAGCAGAAATTGACGAAAAGATATTTGAATAAGCTACAGTGGACGACATAGCCGACACTAAAGAAATCATGATAAATGTTGTTGTGCAAGTTTCTTTAGCAAAGTATCCTGCTACGGGATCTAGTGGATCTGGTCCTTCCGGTGGTCACTCCGGATACTGATGCCAGGACAGATGGAGCAATCGCATAGCCAGGATCCCCTCTTTACCTCCCTCTCTGTTTTTAGTTATCTTTCAAATCTTTGGATATTTATTACTTGCATTTGAGGACAAATGTTTTTATTTGTGGTGGGATAAGGCCCACCTGTGTGTGCTACTTTCTGCTCGTGTTTGTGTTTATATCTTGGTTGTTCTATTTATAAATATTTTTACACTACTTTTGGGGATGTTTGACCTCATGGCTCTCTCTTGTTTTTAATTGCAAACGATTTTGACCTTTCATTTAAATTTTGAATTTTTTGCACATTTTTGCCACCTCTCGTGAGTAGAATGTGGTTGTTCTTTTGCAAAAATATTTGAGTCCCGGTTTCAATCAATACTGATGACTTGAATAGTGATCTCAATTGAACGAACATGAATGTACGACTACGATGAGGCCAAATGAAGTTGCATAGACAATGTGTGAACTCTTTGCATCTCATTGTGATTATCAATTTATCGAATTGATTCTCTTGTAATGACCGTTGCACACTAGCGAAAGTGTGCAGTCTTATTTGATTTAAGTGTCGATGCCTTGTGTGATTATCTTGCTTTGAAACTTGCATGAATAAACCTAGAATTTGCCCTGTTACCGTGATTGATTTACAAAGGTGTCCTCTTGAGATGATCTTAGGCAACTTTAAAGAGTGTGAGCCAAATTTGATACATACATCTTTTGTGGCCTACCCGTGAGCGTGTGAAACTCTTTTGAACACCCTTTGAGCCTTACCTTTCTTTGGAAGAACCTTGATGAACCCTAGACCTTACTTGAACCACTACCTACAATCCTCTTGAGTTGTGGTTTAGCGAATATCCAACTTAGGCCAAAAGCCTAAGTTGGGAGTATGGTGAAAGGCAAAAGGAGAAGTCAAGAAGTGCAAGAAAAGTCCCCCTTAACCAATGGTATTGCATAAAAATGGAATCCCTTCAATTCAATTAAAAAAAATGAAATGTGGAATAAAGTATGAAGGGAATCGGGTTTCAAGCAATCCATGGAGGAGAATAAAAAGGTGACTTAGAAGCACTAGAAAAAGAATTGATGAAGGAAAAGAAGGGAATACCTTCAGAATGCCACAACTCACGAGGAAAAAGTCGTTGAGTCTAAATGACCATACCTTTGCATTCAGCCCGATTACAAGCCTTATAAAGACCTTTTTGATCTTGAGTAAGCCGAATCGAAAGTCGATTGGAAAATAAGGGAAAACCTATGGGTGAAAACATGCATTGTGTTCCTCTTTTTTTTTAGTGTGAGTGTTACATCTGATTCCTGATCTTGAATTGATTAACCTCTGTGTGTGAATATGGAATCATTAATCATGTGAGGGCATTTAGATACTTTTTGTTGAGCTTGAACTCGCACAAGTAGCAAGTATTGCGAGCATGAGAATCTTTGGTAATGGTGTGTCACAACTTTAATCTTTGAGTACACAATTCATCCTTGCATAAGTAAATTGAGTCTTGTTGTGTGCATTCATGATTGAGTCTTGTATAGTATAGCACTGTTTGAGACACCCTTTTAGAACGGCAGAACAAAAGTTTGCTTCAGGACAAGAAAAAGTTTAAGTTGGGGGTGTTGATGAGTCTACAAATTGGACTTATTTAGGGTTTATTTTGATAGAAATAGTGTCCTCGCATGCTTATTTTGTCTCAATATCTAATGAAAACTCTTAAGTTTCAGGTATTTGAAGTTTTGGTGGAAGCATGGACACTTAGGCGCAAAAAGGAACAAAAACGGCTGAAAAGAATGAACAAGCTGAAGCCTGAGCATCGCCAAGAACCTTTGTTGATTCGCCAAAAGAACAGACTCCGCCCTAAAGGAAGAGGATAAAAAAGGCGATAAAGGAGCAGTCGGCGCTTCGCCGAATAGTTTCGCAAAGCAGTACTATACCGCCCAATGGTCCATAACGTGAAGATGTTGTAGGCAAGCACTCAACGTCGATGAGACAGAAGAAGGCGAGTCGCTGAGTCATTCGGCGGACTCGACTAACCTCGCCGAACTACCCGCCTACACTAATTTTTGATGGCTATAAATACAAAATTTTGTATTAATTTTACAAGTTCCGAACCATTATTATTATTATTTTTAGAATAGAATAGTACGTTTTTAGATATTTTCTCTCAAGTTTGGAGAGGATTTTGTGGGAGATTTAAAGAGAGAAGGATTTCATCTTCCCCAAGTTGGAAGTAGGTCTTCTCCATTCTTCTTCCTTTGCTTAAATCAAGGTTTAATTTCTTATACCCATTTGATTTTAGTATAATTTTATGTCTATTTTGTTATTTCTTGATGTGTGGCTAAAAAACCCCATTCTTGGGGTGTGATTTAGCAAATATGTGTTGATACTATTGTTGGGTCTTGCTTGCTAATAGGGTTGATGTATTTTAATGATGATTTCACCTAGTGGTTGTGGTTTAATTTAATGGGTTTGTAGTTTCAAATACAAAACCACCCACGTGTTTTCGGCTTGCCCAAAAGGGAGGTCTCGAAACCAAGACCACTAGGCTGATGGCCTAAGGAGTGGGTCGACATGAGGTTCAACCCGAGAGGGTGCGCCCTAATCCTATATCCTAACACTCAGCTCGAGAGAGTGAGTGGGGTAAGGTGTAGGCTGATCTTCATGCGGCAAATGGGTGTCTGAGAGGAACCCATTTGGAACGGGGTAAGTTGCCCGAGAGGGAACTTATTTCCATCTAAAGCTTAGCCTAGTCACTATTATCTTGCAAGTTTCCTATTGAAAGCATGTACCGAACGATTTATCTCAACTTGTATTGCAGTCACACCCTAAGAAAATTTCCCCATACTTGATTTTCTTGTTAATTTTTGCTATTTTTACTACTTGTGACAAAACCCCCAATTGATATTTGACACTTTCGTGTCACCCACTTTAATTTACCATGTTTTTGTTTGTTAATATCTTTAGCTACGACTAGTTAGAGCTTAATTTTATTTTTCTATCAATTCTCAAAACCACTCCCTTGGGACACGACCCCAACTTTTAGTTGGGTTACTATACTATCAATGATCGTAGACACTCATACCATAGGTTAGTGTCGTTGGTCACGATAAGCATCGCGCGCGTCCTAAACAAGTAGGGGGTCCTTTTGTGCCAAGGGTATTCCTAGCATATTTGAAATATGTATGTGTAGAATTGAACCATTTTTTTACCCCAAAGAAAATTTCGCATCTATAAAATAATGTTCAAAAAGCAAAAAGAAGCAGGGGAAATAGGGAATAAATGGGAAATACAAGAGGAAAGGCCCACGCAGGGGTCATTTGAAAAGAGTACCATAACACAAGAAAAGCATGCCCACACAGGGCCGAATAACAACATATACACATAGAAATACCCACGCAGGGGTGAAATCCACTAGGATGTCCCTGACGGCCTCGCTTCTAATCTGCTTCTCTTATTTTGTCCCATGTGGTGTTGAAGCCTGTACTAAATCATCAACAAGTATCCGTCGCACCGACGCCCTTTCTTTTCCCAATCATTAAACTATATTTCTCCTTTCTTACCTTTAATCCATGAGTTGAGCTCCCCCAAATCGCTCCTCAAGCTTTCTAACTCTTGAGTTACACTCTTGAGGGCGTATTTATCCTCCTCTTACTTTCGAAGAAATTCATTATGCATTTCACAAGCTTCCTTTTTTACCTCTCTCAATTCTATCAAAGCCTAGGACCCTTTGTCCTCCAAACTGCGGTAGATGTTTGGAACTGGGAAGGAGATGCCTTGCAAATTGTCTTTCCACAAAGCTTTGTAGGTTTCGTCGTACCGAGCATTAAATCGGTCTGCGACAATGGTGTCTTTATTCATCCACACTGCTTTCTTCCATTCTCTCAGCATCTCTAAAGTGTTAAGAACTCTATCATCCCCGATGTCAAACACATAGACACGGTAGAAAGTGTTCGGGGGTGTGGTTTGTTTTCTTCCAAACTGCCTCAGGACCTGAATCGGTGCATATGGGCGGATACCTTGAATACTTGGTAGAGGAAGTACAAGTTGTATGTCTCCTCGTACTACGACATCCTTTGAGATGAAACGATTGAACATCCAATGAATATCTTCTTCTATTAACTCGGAGAAAATAGGATCCCATCTTTCTCTATCTCTCCTATTTTCTAAATCCACCCAGAACAATATCTCATCATTCAAATTCTTAAGACCGTTATGTTCATCGAGGGTATGTGGTTTTTGAGTCCCGTGTCCCATCGCCAAGTGGCTCATTATCCACCGTTGGAGGAGGAGAAGGAGGTTACAACCCTAAAAATAACGATGCCCTTCCTTACAACTTCCCAAAGCACGGTCCATATCGGATAGGATAACAGGCATGACGGGATAATATTTAACTTGCTCTTGGTTGTCCTGACCGTGGAACAAAGTGTTTGCAAGCATAATTAGCTAGGTGTTGATACTGAGGCTCGGGCTATGTGGAAAAAGCCATAGTACCTAACAGTGCGATAGTGAATGTCAGGGGTCTGATCCCATACCATTCTCTGAAAGTAACCCTGAACTTTTGGTTTTAATTTGCATAAAAGGTCGCATACTCTGACATAAAGATTCCTGAAAGCGACACTTGACCCAAGGGACCAGTGTGCGTAATCCTTTCTCAATCCGAGCCACTTTATAATTTCCTCGACACTAGGCTTGTTAGGAATTAGGTTGTCCTCCTATTTTCTTACTCTTATTTTAATCCATGTACCTCCAGTATCTATGTCGTCCCGAATCTCCTGGATGGTCGAGGTGATTTCCATGGTTCAAATCAGAACACCATTTTCTCATTATCCTAGTAGTCAGTGACGACTTCAATTAGTTCGAGCCACCCAACCATGTTAATGAGCTCTGTTAGGGCCCCTACGTATTTGTTGAGGTTCCTTTTGTGAAACACGTTGATGTTGTTGTACCATAGTTTAAGAAAATCTAGAGCCTGCACTTCCCCTCCCCTCAAATAGGTAACAATGAGGTTTCCACGCATATGTCTTTCAAATATGAAATAATATGATATGTCGTTAGGTCGCGGACCTTGGACATGTTTTTTGGCGGTTTCACTAATGGACTTAATATGCCTTGGGTATTAAGCCGACTTAGGCTAATGCTTAGATTTGGATTTAGTTTCGCTCTACTCTAGGTTGACTAGAATTAGTTTAGAAATGATAGGTTACCCGGGTTGGGCAAACAACGGGGTGAAATCTAATAAACGACGTAGGATGACGACAATCCAACTATTCATTTGTCACTTCCAAAGAATTCAAATGTTGTTTTTCCGAAGGACAGTTGTGGTAAGCCATGCAACTTCCTTTTTTTCTAATGCAAATGAATTTCCATTTGGAGGAATCGATTCCATGAATGCCTCAATTCAATGATACATTAAATAAGACAAGTAAATAATTAAACACATATAGTCAAACAAGTTAATTTTAAGGTTAAAACAATTAAATTCCCTAGCAGAGTCGTCATTCTAGTTTATATTAAAAATATAGACTGATTTTAGAGTCGCCACTTAATTTTTAAAGTAAAATGAAGAAAACTATTTTTTTTCAAAAGATTAAAATAGAAATCTAATGAAAATATTAAAGGGGGTTCGAAGTTCATATTAGCATTTCGGGAAAGGTTTGAAAGCACCCAAAATGCCCGCTACCATGCAGTTATCCAATAATTAACTATTTGGCTAAAAAGATTTAAGAAAATACGCATACTTGAATCAATAAAAAAAAATTACTTAATTCTAAATAGTTAATTCAAAATGGTTATCTTTTGGGGAGTTGAATTTTTGAAACCTTAAGATTAATTTTAACAAATAAACATATAATGATAATTAAGTAGATAGGAAAAGAAGATTTGGGCCCAAGTCTGGATCTGTCCGCCTGGGCCAGCACTTGGGCCTATTTTCATTTTGGGCTTTTGCCCCATTCAAATCATATGTACCTGTCTTATTCTAACATCAAGCAATGTTTCCCTTTGGGCCTTAGGCCTAATTCTTTCACCTGTCGTAAATTCTACCATTACGATAATAAATAAGGATGGGCGTAGGCCTAAAAGTGATAAAATAGAAGAACTGAATTTTGGAGGCCTTTGGGCCCATTTCTCAATTTCGTATACACTAGGTGTATAAAACCCCGTATCAGCTCCAATTCATGTTCGTCAATTTTTGGGGAACCTATTCTTCAATTTTACGGCTGGCTGACTCGATAGAAGGAAATTGAACCTTTATGGCCCTCTCAAAATGCGGGGGAAGGAAATATTGATGAATGCAACCCTCATGAATCCAAATCTTGAAATGCTTGATGTTTTCATTGATAACAATTTGAGAATTGATTTTATTCAATATCGATGTCTTAAATAGTGCTCATGATGATCATGATGCAAAGTATTGGTGTTACAAGAGCAAAATCGATGTGGTTACACCTTTTGAATGATCTATTTGAATCTTTTGTTGACTAGATGCATTTGGATGTGATCCTTGCAATGAACATCGCACGTATGCTTTTGTTATTTTCGGGATGTGGAAGATGAGTGTTTTTCGAAGTGGCATGAGTGGTGAGGTATACTTAAAAACATTCATGTGGAGTCCTAGATTTTTCCTTGTTAGTCCAATTGGTTGAATCTTGGTGAATGCGGGACATGATCTTGGACGAAAATTCAATGAGGGAGCCAAATTTTCTAAAAAGCCTATTATGACTACCTTGTGAGAGAGTAATCTATGTTGGTACCAATTGAGCCTAACCTATTTGTTGAGAACCAAAAGAAGCTTCTTTAGCCAAAACTACCCCTACCTTTTCACCAAAAATCATTTTTGAAGCATTGTGATTTTTGAATAACCAAGTTGGGTGTGTCACGCCCCAAACTAGAAAAGGCATGACTGGCACTCGACACCTTATGCAATCGAGTTAGCCACATAAGCATACCAACTGACTCAACTGAGGGCCTAGAAGGTCGGGCAACATAACATCTAAAATACTATGACTGGACCCTTAAGGTGATAACCTGAATATCGGTAAGTCATATAGACGAAGGTAGACAAGCCAAAAATAATAAGTTACTAGCTAGCCGACAAGGCTACAATGAAGAAATACACGCATGCATACATGTCTATACATGCCAAATCTATGTGGCTAGAAAGTGGAAGCTGCAAAAAGAAACCCAGAATACTGTGTCCACAATATCCTCTATGAGTGACATAAGCATTGGTCGGGACAAGACCCTGATTATATCCAAACTGTACAATAAAAGTAACATCCTATGAGAGCTCCAGGAAGAAGTGGAGCTTACCAACTCACAGCTGAACCCCGAATCCTAGCAGAGGGGTCAATCAGAATCCCTACCTGGACCTGCACGCATGAAACATAAATGTGTCCCCAGGCAACGGGACGTCAGTACGAATAAAAATGTATTGGTATGTAAGGTAGAAAATAGAATAATAAATAGTTACTGTAAAAAGGGGAATAATGATACCACCTGAAACAGAAACTCTGGTAGCCACCATGGCTGACATCAAACCTTATATAAATTAAATATGCATGGTATGCTCGCATAATCGTATGTCATGAACACACACACACACATATATATATATATATGTAAATGCATGTCATACCCAACCAAGTGCTAGCAATGGTGGTGCCTTCCGGTAGTGAACCGAGATCATATTCGCCAACTTGTGGTCATCTGTGTCTCATACATATAAATATAAGCAATAGTCCCCATACCTTCCGATTATAGCTCGGAAGTAGAATGTATATCATGTAATGTCATGGATTCGTAATGCATTTGTTACATGAATCATGTTGCCAATCTTGGCTCATTGGTACTCTTGTCCTCGTAATCTCGTAAACACTTTTGTATCACATGTAAATATCTCATGAAACTTATATACTTGTAGATTAAACTGGAACACTTAACTTGGATTTAGAAAGGCAACTTATACTTAAGGATGTTCATAAAGAGCTTAAAGTTCTTCACTTAGTATCTATATATGTTTCCTCAGTAGTTTGTAAAAGAAAGCATTTCAGAAAAACCCGTACTTTAGTAGTTTAAACCTACGATTTACATTTAAGAGTTTTGGAGATTGACATTTTATTTTAAAGTTTTCAAAAATATAAATTAGCGAGGAAGGAGGACAGATTTCAAATTCATATTGTTCATCCCTAATCTTTTTAATTTACTACACCTAAAGAAGAATAAGAATTCATACACATGGACCTATAGTCAAGAGAATTAACAAAATGACATAAAGACACCAAATACCCTATCTAACCGAACGAATGGAATAGCAACATAATGGAGTCAGAAAAATACACCAGCTGCAATATCAATGCCTTTCACAAAAGGTCTTCCTAGTAATAGAGTAGTAAAATAATATTTGACGATTTAGAATTCCAAAATCCGTGCTCAAATGAAGTACAGTGCTTAAGCCTTAACATACCTCAATTCTGAGTCTTGTTGTATCAATATGGATTGTACCCCTTCCTTACATATGTCATCTACAGTAAATCATGTCATAGTATGAAATCTACAGAAAATCATACCACACAACCATTACAGGCAGAATATTAACATGGCAGGGTCAAAGTAGCAATTTAGATCCTACTAGCAGAGTAATTAGCTCGCCAGACCCTTTTTAAATGTATGTTTCATTACCTTTTCTTCTCCAAATTACAACCTCAAATTAATGACGTAACATATATTTTTTCAACAGCTATTAACAAGTGAAGGCCTACACACTAGTCAACAACAACCAAATAGAGTATGCCTGCACAATAATAAAAACTTGGCGTATCGCCACACCCCTCCTCTCCAACCATAAAATAACCACAACTAAATCCAAACCATGAGTCTTCAAACCATTAAAGACAGAAAAATATATGTAATACAGTCCTATAATTGTTCAATATAACCATAATAACTCAAACTTACGGCTTCCAATCACCATCCTGTGAGTTCGTCCAATAATTACGTTTGGAGTCACGTCTTTATCTTCATAGGCAATATGAGAATAAAATGGCAGAACCTTAAATTAAAATTGATGGAGCTTATAGTATTTTAGCATGACTCCTCAATTACAAAGATTCTCCTAAAACACAAGACGTTGAACCAAGAAGAAGTCATTTGAAAATTCCAATGCAATAATAGAACCAACGTTACACTTATTTATCTTATAATTAATTACCCATCTATACTTCTTCTTCTCTTCCAAACTCATATCAACAACAACCACACACAACCAAATCATTTCCAAAAATACCAGCAACAACAACATCAGAAAATACTTCAAAAACAGCCCAACATCACATAACTATCAAAACATGATTTTTCTGCTGTCTATTCGTGTTCTTGCTTATATAGCATAGCTATAACTTGGAATCACTCAATAAAATGAAGGGTGAGAATTATTACCTCCAAACAACAACACCACCACCTAAAAACGAGACTCCTTCACCACGAAGAATCCTTCAAATTACAACCAACGAGGAGCAAAGAAGTAACACAATCTCTGTGAACGTTCCGATGGTGAAACCATGTTGAAATCTTGTAAATCATTGCTTGGATGATAGGGGAACCTTTAGAAAGGATTTAGGACCGTTTCCTTCTTATTTTGGTCGGAAAAAATGAGTTAGAATGAAGGGAAACCAAATCTTATAGAGCTAAACCGACATAGGGGCGAGGGACCCATCTTCACATGCCTGCTTGTGAAGTCTCACTAAAATCTGAATATCTTTCAATTCTGAAGTCGTATGGACAAATGGTTTAATGCGTTGGAAATTAGACTCGTAGACCTTCAATATCATATATTCAGGTTCTTCTAAAGCTTTATATATTGAGAAAAAATCTCCGAGACATTTAACCCAAATTTCAGAAGGTTTATTAAAGAAGCTTACTCTAACCTTTGTCAACTTTTATTTCCCAACTTGTTTGACTTCAAAACTTAACTTACGATCATTGGGATACTATATCACCTTATAAAATATCCTTATTAGTATATAAGACACTCTTTGTCTTAACCTAAAGGTACTGGTTAACTTAAACATTCCGAACGGGTGGAGTGTTAGAAGAGACATTCTTTAACTCAAACTTGTTTAAGCTAGGGAATCCTTGACCCATAACATTAGTTGAATTCATTCATTTTTAACCACCCCTATACAAACTTATTCTTCTAACATGATACACGAAGTCATATAAACCTCATACACTCATGCAATGATACGCATAATATGCGAAAGAACCACAGGGTCTCACGGGGTGTGAATAGGAAGGATGAAGAAGAGCCTAGTGAAGGGCAAAGAAAGAAGAAATGAAACTCAAATATTAAAATTTTACATAAAAAGGAAAAATCCTCTTTAAAAAATGTGGATGTATTTGTCATCAATTTGATGAAAATAGCTTCAAAAAATGAAAATAAAATAGAGAAGTAAATGAAATAAAAGGGAGTTCCAAATAAATTGAGTGGAAATTCAAGGTTTGAGTTCTCAATTGAGAAATTAGGAAAAGAACTTGAGAAGTGGTGATAATCATTTCTACAATGCTTTGAAATGGTGTAAATCCCTAGTCCAAATTCACCATGCCTTAACCCTTAGCCCCGTTACAAGCCTAAATGACCCTTGAGATCTTACATGAACTAAGTTGTTTGATGATTGCATGTAATTCTCTTTTGATAGAGTGAGAGTTGCATTGATTCTTATTACCTTTGCTGATTTGCTTTGTGAGAGCATGAAATTATTCTTTATGTGAGGGAACTTGAATGCATTTGTTGAAACAGGTTCTTGCATTAGACAAAAAGCTAAAGTGAGGTTGAGCTTGTATTGAGACTAGCTATTCATCATTTGAAGCTTTTTTTATCATGATTTAGGGTAACATGCTATTGAGAGTAGTCTTGCCATGGAATTTGCATTTTAACTCTCATTGAGTATTATTGTAGACACTGTTATTGAGCTTAATGTGTTCTTGATTTACTTTAGGACAAGTAAAAGGTTAAGTCGAAGGTGTTGACGACTGGTAGATTTGCATTCATTTAAGATCCATTAAGCTCAATAATTGGTGTCCTCAATGCCTAACTATGTATTTTTCTAATCAAATATTGATGATTTTTAGCTATGAAGGAAATTAGGAAAGGCATTGACTGAAGCTTGAAAGAATGGCACAACATGCAAAAAGGAGTGTAAACTAAACATTGTTAATTACCTAGAATGAAGGGTGAATCACCGAACTTATTTGAGGGTACCCAAAATGGATGAACATTGAGTCAACCATCAATATCAATAGGTGAAGAAAGGCGTGAAAGGAAATCATGTAACACCCCGGAAACTAAGAAGCTAAACTAGAGCTAATCGTGTGGGTTAGAGCCACTGAAATGGGCAAGGGCCAAGAGAGAGGACTAGGTTAGTCCACTCTCCCCTAGACACTGCCCCACCTACCACGCCCACCACCACGGATCGTGGTGAAGACAACGGCCCTTGGTGTAGCTCGTGGTGGGCTAGGCAATAGCCTTCCCAAATCTGCCAAAAATCAACCCCTCTTCACAAGTCACTTCATGGCTCGTAGTGAAGACCACAGCTCACGAAGAGGCTCCTGAAGGGGATTTAGTGTGCAAGGGTGAGGAGGAGGTGGCCGAGCCATTGCCTCAAGGCTCACGAGAGGGACCATGGCTCATAGAGACTTCCGTGGAGTTGCCTTGGATTTTGGGGCTCAAGGAAGGGATGGCTTAGCCATTAGTCAAGGGACCACGGGCACCATGAAGGTCTATGTTAACCTTGACGGGCCTTGGTGCCCCACGTGAAGGGTGAGGCGGACCCTCGAAGCAAAGGGGTTAAATGGTCTTTTTCGATTTTAATCAAACTTAAATGAGATCGTTTTGCCTAAGCCTAGGGTTACTATATAAGTCATTTTAACTCTTAAATCCACCCAATTAAGTCATTTATTCCAAAACCCAAAATAATTCCCAAAGTTCATCCTCTCAAAAATTCTCTCTCTAGAAAACTTGAGGAAGAAGAAAAAGGAGATTCAATCTAGGATTCAAGAAGCAAGCTTTTGTACATCAATTTTATTGCACTTTGTTGTTAAGGTATGGTGGTTTTCATCCATTGATAGCTTTCATCCATGGAGTCCTCTCAAAATCTCTAATTTCAAAATGATTGAAATCCCCAATTGTTAGGGTTTGATTCAAAAGTCATGGGTTCCTTTCAAACTTGATTCTAATGGTTGAATTATGTTATATTAAGCATGAATTGATGATTTACTATTGTTATTATGATATATCCCCAAGAACTCATGAATTCCTATATTTCTCAATTGTGATCTTTATGATGTGGGTCTTTGTTGATGAAAGGGGAATGTTATGAAATTATGCATGAAGTGATAAAATCACTTGAATTATGATGATATCCATGTTTAATGCTAGAATTCTAGATGTGTTGATTGAAAGTAAGATTTGAACCTTGAAAGGGAAAAGTATGAGATTATGCATGTTTTATGAAATCAATGTAAATGCTTTAAGAACACTTTGAGAGTGAAGTGATTACGATATTGTTGTTGTGTTGTTGAAAGGACATTCTCACATACACACCTATGCATGAACATATTGTGAAAGGTTTTCTCACATAATGAAGATTCTAAGGTTGAAAGCCTTACTCACCTAATTGAATCTACGATTTACATCTAGACATGGACGGTGAAAGGTTTTCTCACGCATGATCTAAGAGCTATCCTATGAACTAAGTTGGATTGATTTCCAATGACATTCCTCCATGAAACATGAGTTAAGTCAAGACTTAATAAGTACTCTGTGGGATGAATTCTTAGCACCGAATGAATATTGATATGAGATGGGAGCCCTCACGTTAGTTGAGGCTGGATTTCCAGAAGCAATCTCTTGAGACGGAATCCCTCACGACGGTCGAGGTCAGGTTTCTAGTAACAATCTCCTTATCCCATAAACTATATGACCTTATAGGATATTTAGCTAGTGGATCCACCTAAGTTAACAAACCATGGTCTTACCTTAGGCAAGTAGGACAACCCTTTTCGGTGTGAGTAACACCATGTGGCCATGTTATAGCTCATATGGTCTCATGTCGGTTAAGGTCTATTCCCACAACAAGAACAAGAACATGAATAATAAATTATGGTTACTCAAGAAGTTTGTACATGAGTTCCAAGGGTTTAAAGATGATGATGCCTATGTTGGCTATGTTTTATGACTTATGACTTCTAAACTCTTATATCATGTTTAACTTGGTAAATTGCATGCTTTCAAATGAAATGTCCCTTTTAGCATGTTTTCAATGTTTTTACTCATGGCTATCATTTTAAGTGTATTTTTGTACTAATACCTACTTTGCCTACATTTTTCCCTAAGTGTAGGGTCTGATTCTCAAGGTTATCATTCTTGTCGCTAGAGCTTGGACTTGATTGTTTTCTCGAGTTTGGTGAGTCCTCATGGTTCGAGGACGACTTTTATTTGGTTTAGTTTCTTTCATGAACTTTCCTTTTTGGACATATTGTATGGGTTAGGTCATATTTCATTCGGTATTGTAATAGATGGCTATATTGAGACAAAGTGTCTAGACTTCCGCTTTCTTTTATGAAAATCTTTTTAGACTTGAAATGCATTTTCTCTCATTATTATATTTACTTATGTTATGAGGACTAACATACTTGTGTGGAGTCCTTCGGGATTCTATACGCCGTGTTACATCTAGGGTGTACCCTTGGGTCATGAATAACTTGGTATTAGAGCCCAAGGCTTAGAATGATTCTAGTATTATATCTCATAAGCCACGTCTAGTAGAGTCTCGTTCATGAGCGTGAAGCATGCCACATTTATGAATGACAGGCTACAAGATGTTTAATAAATTCAACTTCTTTCATTACTGTTTTGTCATGCGATAGAGTTTAACTCTATAAGATCTTTCTCCTAATCCTTATATGTTGGTCTACAGGGTATGACTACTTGAAGGGCTTTCTCTAGAAGGAATGAGGAAGACAATGTGAATCAAGGAACTCCTCTTCAAGCTCTTCAAGCTCCGGTTGATCCTTTGGCCGAGAATGTAACGAATGTGGACTTTAGGGTGGCTTATCAAGTATTGGCTCAAGTCGTGCTGGCTCAAGACAATAGAGAGGTGGTTGCTTCCATGAACCCTATTGTGAATTCAGCAGCTTCAAGAGTGAGGGACTTTGCAAGGATGAACCCTCCAAAATTTTATGGTTCCGAAGTTGAGGAAAATCCTCAAGAATTTATCGATGAGGTCTATAGGTTACTTGCTATTATGGGGGTGACTCCGGTAGAGAAGGTGGATTCAACCTCTTACCAATTGAAAAGTGTTGCTCAAGTGTTGTATAATAAATGGAATGAGGGGAGGTTGGTAGGAACGGGTCCCTTAGAGTGGGAAGTGCTTAAATCAACGTTTCTTGATAGGTTCTTTCCCCTTGAGTTGAGGGAAGCTAAGATGCAAGAGTTCATTAACCTTCATAAAGTAAATATAAGTGTGAGGGAGTATGCTCTAAAGTTCACTCAACTATCCAAGTACGCTCCAACTATGGTGGCGAATTCAAGGACTAAGATGAATAAATTTGTGATGGGAGTGTCCGGCATGGTAGTCAAAGAATGTTATACGGCAATGCTTGTCCAAGATATGAATATTTCACGTCTCATGGTGCATGCCCAACAAATGCAGGAAGAGAAACTTAAGGAAAGGAATAGGGAGGTGAAAAGGGCTAGGACCAGTGATGGGAACTTCTCCAATACAAGGTCTGATGGACAAGGTCGACCTAGGTATAAACAAAGATTTTCCGGTCAAGGTTCCTCCAGCGCTCCTCCAAGGGTCAACAAGGATAGGGTGTCCAACCCTAAACCTCAAGAAGGTAATGGTAGTGGATCTTCTGTGGCTAGGCCTACTCGTGTGAAGTGTGGGAGGAAATATGATAATAAGTGCCTAGCCGGCACGGATGGCTGCTTTGGTTCTGGAAAGAGTGGGCACAAAATAAGTGATTGCCCGGTGCTTATGGCTAAGGGAGGAGAGGTCAATCAAGTTCCTCCTAGTGGTTCAACCTCCAATGCTCCCAAGCAAAACCACTTCTATGCTCTCAAAAACTGAGGTGAACAACAGAGTTCTCCGGACGTGGTCACCAGTATTTTATAAGTTTTCCATATAGATGTGTATGCTTTGTTAGACCCCGCTGCTACTTTGTCTTTTATGACGCCATATATGGCAATGAGATTTGATATGCTCCCTGATGTATTGTTAGAACTTTTTTTTGTCTCTACTCCTATTGGTGATTCTGTAGTGGCTAAGAGGGTTTATAGAAGATGTTTCATTTCCCTATCCCATAGAGTTACTCTTGTTGACTTGTTAGAGCTTGACATGTTATTTTTCAATGTTATACTTGGCATGGATTGGCTGCACTTTGTTATGCGTCGATTAATTGTAGAACTCGTGTAGTCAAGTTTCAGTTCCCAAATGAGCATGTCCTTGAGTGAAAGGGGGGAAATTATATGCCTAAGGGTTAGTTCACCTCATGGCTTAAGGCTAGAAAGATGATATCCAAGGGTTGCATTTACCATCTTGTTAGGGTGAGGGATGTAGATTTTGAAACCCCTACTCTTGCGTAGGTCCCCGTTGTAAATCAGTTTCTGGAAGTGTTCCCAGATGATATACCCGGTATTCCTTCCGAGCCGGAAATAGACTTCGGTATTAACCTTTTTCCAAATACGTAACCTATCTTAATTCCTTATTATATAATGGCCCCGGCTAAGTTAAAGGAGTTGGAAGAACAATTGAAGGACTTCTTCGATAAGGGGTTCATCCGACCGAGTATCTCACCATGGGGTGCTCCCGTGTTATTTGTTAGAAAGAAAGATGGGTTTCTTCGTATGTGTATCGATTACCGTCAGTTGAACAAAGTGACAATTAAGAACAAGTATCCTCTTCCCAAGGATAGATGGTTTGTTTGATCAACTACAAGGGGCAAGTTATTTCTCAAAAATTGACCTTAGATCAGGTTATCACCAATTAAGGGTAAGAGGTGAAGATATTCCAAAGATGGCTTTTAGAACCCGGTATGTTCATTATGAGTTTTTGGCAATGTCGTTTGGGTTAACTAATGCTCCAGCGGCATTTATGGACTTGATGAATAGGGTGTTTAGACAATACATTGACATGTTTGTGATTGTGTTAATTGATGACATTTTGATCTATTCAAGGAGTGAGAATGAGCATGTTCACCATTTGAGGATTGTATTGCAAGTTCTTAAGACCATCAACTTTTTGCAATGTTTTGAAAGTGTGAATTTTGGTTAAGCTCTGTAGCTTTCCTTGGTCATATTGTGTCAACTAGGGGTATTGAGGTGGATCCTAAGAGCATAGAAGTGGTCAAGAGTTGGCCAAGACCTCTAGCTCCTTCGGACATTAGAAGCTTTTTGGGTTTGGCCGGTTATTATAGAAGGTTTGTTGAGGGATTTCTTCCATTTCCTCCCCGATGATGGCTTTGACTCAAAAGAATGCTAAGTTCATTTGGTCGAAAGCTTGTGAGAAAAGTGTCCAAGAGTCGAAGGATGGACTTACTTCCGCTCCGGTCTTGACTTTACCGGATGGTATGGATGGCTTTGTGGTGTATTTTGATGCCTCTGGATTTGGGTTGGGATGTGTGCTTATGCAAAATGGTAAGGTGATTGTCTATGCTTCAAGGCGACTAAAATTCCATGGGAAGAATTATCCTACCCATGACCTTAAATTATTGATGGTCGTTTTTTCCTTAAAGATTTGGAGGCATTATCTATATGGGGTTCATGTTGATGTGTTTATCGAGCACAAGAGTTTACAATACGTGTTTAATCAAAAGGATTTGAATCTTCGCCAAAGAAGGTGGCTTGAATTATTGAAATATTATGATATGAGTGTCCTTTATCACCCCGGCAAGGCCAATGTGGTAGCGAATGCTCTTAGTAGACTGTCTATGGGTAGTGTTGCCCATATTGAAGATGATAAGAAAGAGTTGGTCCGAGATGTCCATAGGTTGGCCCGATTAGGTGTTCAATTAGTGGTTTCCACCAAGGGTGGTGTTATGGTTCATAATGGGCCCGGATCGTCTTTTATGGCGAATGTTAAATCTAAGAAAGGCCTTGATCCTATTTTGGTTGAATTAAAAGACACGCTACTAAAGAAATTTGTTGAGGCTTTCTCGCAAGGGGGAGATGGTGTACTTAGATACCAAGGTCGTTTATGTGTTCCTAATGTTGATGACTTGAGAGATCAAATCTTATCGGAAGCCCATAGTTCTTAGTATTCTATTCACCCGAGAGCCACCAAGATGTACCATGACTTACCGGAGGTTTACTGGTAGAATGGAATGAAGAAAGATATCGTAGAGTTTGTAGCTAAGTGTCCTAATTGTCAACAAGTTAAGGTTGAACATCAAATATCGGGAGGTTTATCCCAAGATATAAGTATTCCTACTTGGAAGTGGGAAGAGGTGAATATGGACTTTATTGTTGGTTTGCCTCGCACCCGGAGACAACATGACTCTATTTATGTTATTGTACATCGGATGACAAAATTGGCTCACTTTATTCCCGTCAAGGTTTCCTTTTCAACGGAGGACTATGCCAAGTTATACATAAAAGAGATGGTGAAGTTGCATGGAGTTCCTTTATCCATTATTTCCGATCGTAGCCCTCAATTCACTTCTCACTTTTGAAGGTCATTTCAAAAGGGTCTTCGCACCAAGGTTAAGCTTAGCACGAATTATCACCCCCAAATTGATAGGCAAGCGGAGCGTACCATCCAAACTTTGGAAGATATGTTAAGGGCTGTGTAATTGACTTTAAGGGTAATTGGGATTACCATTTGCCATTGGTAGAGTTTGCCTACAATAATAGCTATCACTCAAGTATAGGTATGGCTCCCTTTGAGGCCTTGTATGGTAGGAGGTATAGATCTCCTATAGGTTGGTTCAAGGTGGGGGGAAATGGCTTTGATAGGTACCGAATTGGTTCTAGAGGCCATTGAGAAAGTCCGACTCATTAGAGAGAAATTGAGAATGGCTCAAAGTCGGCAAAAGTCTTATGCCGATATGAGGAGAAATGATCTAGAATTTGAGGTTAATGATCGGGTCTATTTGAAAATCTCACCCATGAAGGGTATGATGAGATTTGGCAAGAAGGGGAAACTTAGTCCCCGGTATTGTAAGCCCAAACCAAATTTTGAGGCATATTGGTAAAGTTTCCTATGAATTAGATTCGCCAAGTAAGTTGACTTTGGTGCATCTGGTGTTTCATGTCTCTATGCTTAAGAAGTGCATTGGAGATCCGACATCCATAATCCCCTTAGAAGGGTTGGGGGCTGATAAAAGTACTTCATTTGAGGAAATGATTTCACGTATCAGGACACTACTTCCAGTTCAAGTGTCAATGATCGTGAGTAGTAATATAACCCACCTAGTGAGTTGGGGTCGATCCCCAAGGGAGCGGTTCGTACTCAAGAATCAATAGTAAAGCATAAATATGGTCAAGTCAATTATAGCTAAAAACATTTACAGAGCAAAACAAGATAAATTAAGGGTTGACAAATGTGTCAAATATCAAAGAGGGGGTTTGTTTGTACTATCAACTAAAACAACAAATAACATGAAAATACGAGTATAGAGATGGGATTCTTGGGATGTGATAGGATTATGGGATAAGATAAACAATCGGGTAGTTGCAATTAATAGAAAACCGCTGCAAATCAGTGAATAAGCTAGACTTTAGTGGGAGTAAACTTTCTCTCCTGAATCAAATTGGTTTCTATCGAACACCAATAAGCGGCAATGAAGCACAACCTTCGTTTTAGTTTATTCACTCTCTCGAGCTGAATGTGTGGAAAAGGATTTAGGATTCACTCTCTTGAACTGAATCCACGACAACCCAATACCCACAGACCATTGAATTAGTAATTTTGGTTTTAAAATCTCTCTCTCGAGCAAGGCAAAAACACAAAGTTAAGATTGTATTTGCAACTACAACCCCATTAAATTCGACCACAATTACTGACCGAAATCACCTTTAAACAGAAAATAAGCTATTAACTAACAATACCCAACAATTAAATCAACCCATAATCACACCCCAAGAATTGGGGTTTTAGCTAGACATAGTAAAAAGATAGAAATCGATACCGAAATGTGTTTCCATCAATTGGGTACGAAAAATATGGTCTTTACAAATGTCTAAGATGAAGAATCTTCAACACCCACTTCCATTTTCTCATAAATTGAGATCTTCAAATCTTCAAAGCCAAGGAAAGTGTCTCCCAAAAACAGTTCTAAGTTCAAAAACTAAATAATAAACTTTATATTCTAAAATTGCATGGTAAACTAAAAATTCAAACAAGCATTTATAGTTGTCAAAAAGTGTGTTGTGAAGGACCAATCGGCACAGTTAGTAGGTATCACCGATCCACTCAGCACTCAGCCCTTTGGTCATTTGTATCACCATTTTGCTTTTTCCTTCAGTATCCTTGAGGTCCTTTAACTTTGGGCGCTCTTAGCACTGCATCGCGGAACTGTTCTGCAACTCCCTGACTGCTCTCTTTTATCGCCGACTTGATTTTCTCCTTCAGGGTTTGGAACACTGGAAATTAGGTGATACCAAGGCAATTCGGCTACTCACCTAAGAGGTTAGGCGATCCTCAAGCCTTCTTTTCTTTGTTGTTTCAGCTGCCTTGTTCCTTTTTGCTCAATAGTGTCCATGTTTTGTCCCTCAATCTAAATACCTTAAATTCAAGGATTTACATCTGTTATTGAGACAAAATATGCATTCGAGGATGCTAAATCTATTAAAATAGAGCCCTAAATGAGTCCAAATTGTGGACTCATCAAAAAGTTTCGGTAGAGATTCTAGACCGGCAAGTCAAGAAATTGAGAAACAAGGAAATAGCTTCCATGAATGTTTTATGAAGGAATCAACTAGTTAAGGGTGTTACTTGGGAGGCCGAGGTCGATATAAAGTCCCACTATCCTTATATTTTTCCTTCTACTGCTATTCTAGCTTGAGGTAAGTAGTTCCTCTTGAGTTTTCCTTGTTTCGGGAGTCATGTGTGTTATATGAGTTTTCCATGATTTCCTTATGTTATGCATGTTCATGAGAAATTTATGTTTAGCAAGAAAATTAGTTTCTATGATTGATTTTCCTCATGTTGTTGTGAATTGAGTAAGAGTGGCCCATATGCTTTATGAGATGAATTGTTGAACATGCTTTAATTATGCTTTTTGAGAGTAAATTCCATAAAGGCTCCATGAGATTGTGTTGAGCATGATTTTATATTGGATAAGGTAATTCCTCCTAAGGACATGAGAAATGTTGAAATTTCATGCATAATAGGTTGTTAGATGTAGTTCTTATTTCCTTGTAATGCATTGAGTATGTTTGAGTTAGAGTTGATGTTTCCTCCTTTGATTTGTGCATTGTTATGAAGTTGCATGCATGATGGAGCATTAGTCTTGAGTCTTTACTTCCGTAAAGTGTCTAAAGCATCATTTGAGGATGAATGTTCCTAAGGGAGAGATATTATAACACCCCGAAAACTAGAAGGCTAAATTAGAGTTAAACGTGTGGGCTAGAGCCATGGAAATGGGAAGGGCCAAAAGAGAGGAATAGGGCAGTCCACTCTCCCCTAGACACTGCCCCACCTACCACACCCACCACCATGACTCATGGTCAAGACCACTGCCCTTGGTGTGGCTCATGGTGGGATAGGAAGTAGCCTTCCCAAATCTGCCAAAAATCACCCTGATGAGTCCGAGATTTGGACTCATTTAGGGCTTTGTTGATATAGAATTAGTGTCCTCAAATGCTTATTTTGTACGAATAACTGATGTAAAACCCTTGATTTTTAGGTATATGGATTGAGGAACAAAGCAAGGACACTAACAAGCAAAAAGGAACAAAACAGGCTGAAAGGATGAAGAAAGGCAGCCTGGTGATCACCAAGATCACTCGGCGAATCGTTGAGTGGCTATTTGTCTGCCTAAATTTCTAGTGTGCCAAGCCCTAAGGAAAGGAATCAAGTTGGCAAGAGAAAGAAACAGTTGGCGAATTGTCGAGTGGTTCCGCGATGTAGTGCTAGATCGCCCAAAGTTACAGACTTTGAGGATCCTAAATGCAAAGGCAGAAAAGTGATGAAAGTGACCAAAAGGTGGCTTGCCGAGTGGTTTGGCGAGCCCAACTTACTTCGCCGAGTGACTCTTCCCAGCACATTTTTTACGACGATAAATACATTTTTGAACATTTAGTTTAGTAGCTAATATCATAATATCATATCATAGCTCATATTTTTAGCACTGAGACAAGTTCTCTCTAGTTTTTTTCTAAGCTTTGAAGAATTGAAGTTTTTCACTTTTGAGAAATTGAAAGTGGGTCTTTGAGATTCTTCGAATTGTAGCATTGTAAGGACGAATCTACTCTTGCCTAGTTGATGGATAATCAATTTGGTAATGGTTTCTACCTTTTTATGATATCTAGATAAAACCCTAATTCTTGGGGTGTGATTATGTGAATTATGGGTTGATTTAGTTTATTGGTATTGCTAATTGTTAGTTTAAATGTTATTTAGAAGTGAGCTCAATCATTAACTATGGTTTAATTTAAGAATTGTAGTTGTAAATACAGTTCTAGCCTTGTGTTCTTGGCTTGCTCGAGAGAGAGGTTTTAGAACTAAGGTTTTTGACTGATGGTCAGTGGGTATTGGGTTGACCTAGGTCCAGCTCGAGAGAGTGAATCCTAAACCTAATCCCACACATTCAGCTCGAGAGAGTGAATGGGCTAAGGTGTGAGATGTTCTTATTTTACATGCTTGTTGATGTTCAAGAGAAATCAACTTGATTCGGGGGAAATTGTTTTAAGAGAAAGTTTATCTACTCTATAGCCTAGCTTACTGATTGATAATTAGCTATTTTCTAATAGTTGCAATCACCCATTTGTCTATATTAGCCTATAATCAAATCACATCCCAAGAACCCATCTCATTATTTTTATCTCATATTGTTTGCCACTGTTTGTAGTTGATAATCAAAACCAAAACCCACCCCCTGATTTGAATGATGTTTTTATTCGATAACTTCTATTCCTATGACTGATTTAAACATGTTCATACTTCCCAATTAAATCTTATACATGTACCACTCCCTGTGGGATTCGACCCCAACTCATTTAGTTGGGTTAAATACTGACTAACGATCGTTGAAGCTTAGAATTGGATGAAGTGACTTTGAAACGTTAACTCAAAATGGTGCCACTGCCGGGGAGTGGTATTGTTTGAAATTCTTTTGGTGAAGTTGAATTTTGTTCTTTCTAGTCATAGTTGAATCCACTTAATTTTAGTTTTGGTTTTTGGTGTTACTTGTTGAACAAAGGAAATGAGCTTGTAGCGATGGTAACCAAGTAAACCACCCTTCTTCAAAAATGATGATTCTTAGGGATAACATCCTAAATTTTAAGCAATCGGAGGATGAGTCAATCTATGAGTTGTGGCTGAGGTTTAAGACACTGTTGATGCATTACCCATCTCATGAAATCCCAGATAATATGCTACTATAATGTTTCTATAAAGGTCTTGGTCCCAAAAATAGAGGAGTAGTTGACCAACTTTCTCCAGATAGTCTAATACGACAACCCTATGCAGTGTTGGCTGAACTCCTTGATCGCATGATTAAGACCAACAAGGAAACAGAGATGGACCAAAATCTGGCCACACTGTTGACTCAGCTAGATGCCCTAGCCAAAAAGATCATGGAATTGGAGGTAATGTACAAAAACAAACATAGGTGCATTCCCCCTCACCAGTGTAGAAAGACCAAGGAGTATGAGGGTGGGAAGATCAAAGAGGCACTCTTAATAATTCGTCACAAAGTCGAAGAACACGACAAAGTGTTAAAAGAGATAAGAGAGAATGTCTCGATGCTAAATCAGAGGCGCTTCTTGGGAGGCAACCCAAGTTTTTATTGCTTTATTTTTTGTTTTTGTAATAACGTGTGTTAATTGTGCAAGTAAAAAAGTGGAATGTGTTCAAAATATGTAGTTTGGCGAGCCAAAATTCTAGTCGGCGAGCCCGACTTGAACCACCATTTGGCTCAGGAAAATATCAGGTTGGAGTTTGAAAACTCGGCGAACCCATCGACAAGTCAGTGAATCACCGAACAGGTTGGTGAGCTTGACTTTGTCCGCCATTTGGACCCCCAAGTTAACTGGTAAAACTTGGCAAGGTAAATGTCCACTCGGCGACATGCCCATGAAGTCCTCTGTGGTCTAGCATTTGTGCTTCCACAGAGTGGGTCTTCAAACTTGGTCACTGGTAAATGTACCACGAGAGCTACCACGGTCCGTAGTGAGGACCACAACCCATGAAGTCACCTGTGGTCTTCACTTGGTCTTCAACCTTCTTTCAACTCTTTCCTGCTTTTATACTGGTTCAACTTCACGGTAGGTACCACGGTTTGTGGTAAGAACAACGGCCCGTATACCCCTCCGTGATCTTCACTTGGTCGACATCAGTTCTGCTTCATTTTCTATACAACCCAGAATCTGCCTACACAATTAACAAACCCATAAAATAATCCCAAAATATCACTTAATTCCAGTATTAGTTCATAGTTATTAAGCATCAAATGTGCCACAATTTCGCGGCACATCAACACCCTCAACTTAGAACCATTACTTGTCCTCAAGTGATGAGAAAACAAACAAATACAATCAGCCCTCAATTCATTTCCAGATTCATGACGCTACGCAGCAACTATTTCAAGTATAATTTGTATCCCACACCTCTGAATCTAACATGTAAGGATCAATACATGACATCTGATTACTCACAGTCAATCATTCTTATACCTGCGAATTATCAACTCACACAACCTACTTTCAAATGCAATCACTGTGTCCTCACACCAAAGAAGTCCCTCGCTCATAATGGTAGGGACTGAGTACTACGCTCACGCTCTCAATAAATTTCTAACACTAACAACAAACTACTATAGGCTTGCCCTTGCTTTCTACACTTTCTCTTTCAAACACCCGAAATAGGATCACTGTAGGACTTTATTTTCTTGTAACATAGGCTCGAGGCTAGGGAATGGATATTTGGTTTCGAGAGTGACTAATTACTTGGTTTCCCAAAGTTTCGATTTTCACATACTCTTTTCTGAGTGATTTCCTCTTTTTCTTTATTTCAGCTCGACCTAGTAGCTATTATATATATATATTATGAACTCAGCTCCCTGGTTGAACCTTCTTTTTCCTTTTTCTTTCTGTTCGGATTGCCATCACCCTCAACTTAGGCTTTTGGCCTGAGTTGTGATATCGTGTACCTTCGGAGATCCAAGGATTTGATACATATTGGGTAAGAACAAAGACTGATTTAAGGCTCAAATTGGGTTCAAGTGATAAGCTTTTCATTTGGTTCTTTTATTTTTGGCTTTTTACTAGTTTAACAAAAATGACATTCTGATCCTTTCTTATCCGGTTATTTTCAGATTCAAGCAAGACTACTTAGGCAAGTTCTAGTTTCTGTTCCTAGTGTTAGACTTCAATCAAAACTTACTCACATACTACACAGGATTGCATTTTTTTAGTTTCTTGGTTCACCAATTAATTGGTCAGATTAGCCACTTTCAACATATCACTATCTAAGATGTCATCTAAAGATCCTAACAGTCAAACTCAGATTCAGGTCATCAATATTCATAGAGTAGCTACTGCACAACTCAATACATAAAACACCTAACACATTAATACAAAGAGACAACCTCCATTTTTCTAACAGTTATGGCCGGTTGCTGACCACCCCCTGCCCAAATAAAAAGGGCTTTGTCCTCAAAGTCGAGATAAAACAATCAAATATACAGGCTATGAGGAGCGGTCGTACCTGCGGCGCTCTAGACGTCGATCGTCGTATCAGCATTGGCACCCTTATCAATGGGTGCACTCTCAGGTCTTGGGGTATGATCAGTGTGGTCCTCATTAGTCGAAGCAGGTGCACCACTTCCAGAACCTCCAACTAAGGTTGCATCTCACTGTTGCTGGTCAAGGGCTTCCTTCTCCCTAGCTTCCCTCTTTGATGCTCTACAAGCTCTCTTTTCTTGCCTTTTTGCCTCTCTAGCGGGATCAGTAGGGGTCTCCTCATCAAGTTCTCCAGCTATGTGTTTTATCTTACCAGATTTACTTGTAGGGGTGCTCCCCAAAGATCATCGAGTGTTTGAGTGGAGGGTACCTGACTTAACATTTGAATCAACGACTTTGGCATGACCAGAGTGCGCACCTGTGCTGGCTTTTCAGCCAGCTTAGCAATTTGAGTGCGTATTTCGGCCAACTGGGCTCTGAACTCTTTAGTATATGCTGAACCGGTAGCCTGGAAGCGATCCTGAACAAGGTTCTCCAAACCATCCATTTTGTTCTTTAATACTGATAGCTCTATCCGCATCTCATCTTTGATCTCCTTTTTCGCAGCTAATACCTTTGTCTCTATCAGCTGGGGCATCCGGAGCACAATTTGGTCTCCCAATGTCCTAGTCTGGCGCTGATCTGCAACCAATTTCTCAAGAAAAAGCATAGGGATAGTGATAAAGGTACCTGGAGTCTGAGAGGTTGAAGCTGGAGGTGATGGGGCATCTGTGGACGGTTGTGATGATTCTCCATGTTCTGGATCTCTACTTGCCTAGGGGATATCAAGTGGGACATGTGGAACAACAGCTAAAGTACCTACAGCGGCAGATTTTGCGCCAAAGAGATGGTTCGTGACAACCTTGATTTTTGAAACCTGGGTTAGTCTGAATGCCTCACCCCATCTGTCAACTAGGTTGTTCGGAGGAATATTCGCTTCTCGACATAATTTCCCTATCAGACAGGGAAAAGAAAGTGCAACTCTCTCATTTCGCACCCTGTTTCTCATCTCGACTGCTATTATCCGTCCTGCATTGACCTGGTAACCTAACATAAGACATGCTACTAACGAGGCTAGGGAAGGGGACAAAGTGTTATCATTAGCTGTCGGTCTCAATTGCGCTCAGACAACAGCCCACCAAACCTTGGCCCGGAAAGATAGCGAAGCTTTAGCGATAAGTGTTGGAGTTGTGGTGACCCAACCTGCATTTTCTCCATATATGGCAATTTGGTCTGATCTTCCATTGTAGCATCACTGGTGACCTCATGATGTTTGCCCTCGAAAAGGCCAACTGAAACGGGTGCAGAGTATTCTGGGCTGTACAATATTCTTTTAATCGACACCTCAGAAATATCTATTAATTTTCCCCTAACAATGATTGAGTTGAGTGGTCCCAAGTACTAGCCATGTCTTTCTGTCCACGCTTCGTGGTCTCTGTATCCGCAACAAAATTCATCAATGTAGCTGCATAAGAGGAATAAAATTCTCTGGTCAGTTGGCTAGAGTATTCACCAGGTGCATTGTCCCATCCAATCAAACTGATAGAGCTGAAATATCTGATAGATGTCCGAGAATGCTTTGACATCAGCTACCACCACCCTAGTCTCTGGCATAATTGCTCGATCCTTGAAGCCCCCAGTTTTATTCACAATACCATTGTCAAAGAACTCTTTAGATCTGTTGACAATCCACATGGAGCGATAACAAGCAATCATCTGTGGTCTCAATGCAGGGTTAGGATCCCGAGCATTCACATACATCACCATGGTATCATCATCGATGATTTCCTCCTCATCCTCTCTATTAACTGTTTCCTCTCGTACTCTAGTTTCAGCTTTTGTGGAAGCCACATGTGGAGAAGTACTTCTGTCGGCCTGAGAACCTCTGTTAGATTCAATATTGTCCCCCAAGTTATCTGCAAATTGGTTACCAGCGGCAGTATCAGTTGGACTTCCCGAGTTTTCCCCATTCTCGAAACTACTACCTCTCTCTACAGATTGAAGAGGAGAGTCCTGAAGAATAGCTATCCTAGACAATGATCTAGTAGCCCAAGGTGAGTGATCTTCAGGTGTAACATTTATTTGCACCTCAGACCCACTCGCTTCAGAGTTGCCCTGACCCTCTGATTGTGTAGCGGTGACAGGAGCAGGTTTGTTAGCATTCTTTCTTCTGGGACCCATTGTACCTGAGAAGCACAACACCAATTCAGTACAATCATTAATAAAATGACAAACTAGCGAGTACTCAGACTTCCCCTATGTAATATCATCGTGACGCCTTTCCTTAAGAATATCGTCACCCAATTTATCATCGGGAAGGGCCACAGAACACAATATTAACAAAAACTAAATACCTAAATATACAAACAAGGGAACACCACGAGCACTTGAACGAGCCGTGGTATAGACCACGGACCATGATGTCCCTCGTGGAGTTTAAATAGGATCAGAGTGCACAAGGAATTTCTGGCCATTTAACCAAGGGATGTTAACGGAAGATTTCACGGCCCGTGGAGTGAACCACGGTCCATGAACTTTAACTGAGGACCACTGAGGGATTGGTTGATTTTCAAGTGTGGTTTACGACAAGTTGCACGACCTGTAAAGTCTTCCACGGTCTGTACAACCTGTTGTAGTCTTACACTAAGCAAGAGGTCAGTCATCGTCCTCCCAACATCAAATTTTTGCACTTAATCCCTATTGTTGTACAAATACAGGCTCTTCTCATACTTTAAACCCTACCCTACTACTTATCCAACTAAATTAAGTAACCTAAATTTCACTACCTGACCTACAAATTTGACCCTCCTGTGATCGACCAACACACAAGAATAACTACAAATTTCCAATTTCGACTTACCCACTCCAAGTAAGTAATAGTTTAGCAATTAATCATCACAAATGCATACTGAAGCCAAGAGAATCGAAGTCATTATAAATAAGATGTGACGGTGCAAACCATTGAAACTCAACTTACTTGGATTGAAGAAACCAAAAACGGGAAATAGCTGGACAAACTTGCACAACTGAACACTTAGGGTTTGGATTCTTGGGTAGATGTAGGATTTATTGATGAATGATGATCAATTCTTCCTTAGATAACTGTTGTGGAGGAGAAAAAGAGAGAAACTGAAGTTTTTCCCTTTGGAATCAATAAATACGTTTTAATTTCTGAGTTGGCTTATGCGCAGGTCGGGTCGGGTCATCGGTGCTACTGGGTAGTAGATTACGGCCGTGAGACTTCTTGTGGAAGATATCATGGTCCATGGATCTATTCGTGACATTACCCTGGCAAAGAAACCTACCTGATGCAGACGACGGACCGTAAAGTTGCCCGTAAAAGAAATCACGATCCGTGAAACTATCCGTGATGTTGACTTGGAACTGAGATTCCTACATGAGGCTCACGAGAGGTTAGACAGCTCGTACAATCTATGACGGACCGTGAACCCCTCCGTGAACCCTATTTATGAAATTTCCAATAGCTTCCAAATTTAGTCCTCAATTTGACGAATCGTGATAGTTCCCGTGAAAAGCTCTACGGTTCGTGGTCCTGACCGTGACGTTCAGTCTGCACCACTTTTTGCATTTTTCCCCTTTTCTCTCCTGCACAACTCAGCACACAGTGACTCTATAAAAATAAAGAAAAATAAGGAAAATGAGAATATACCTAATATAATTACATCTTGGGTTGCCTCCCAAGCAGCGCACAATTTAACATCGCGGTGCAACGCAGGTTACTTGATTACTCAGACTTCATCAAGTTTACATTCCTCCACAATTTTCACATCCTTAGGAGCACCCAAGTATGCCTTGATTCGCTAACCATTAGCTTTGAACCTCTCGCCTTTCTCATTTTCCAATTCAATAGAACCAGATTGAAAAACCTGTGTGACATTAAAGGGTCCAGACCATTTAGACATCAGTTTTCCTGGAAACAGACGCAGTCTGGAGTTGAAAAGTAACACCAAGTCACCAGGAGTAAAGCTCATTTTCTTAATATGCTTGTCCTGATAGAGCTTCATCCTCTCCTTATACAGTACAGCCCTCTCATAGGCCCTTAGACGGAACTCATCCATCTCATTGATCTGATCTAGCCTCAAGTTTGCGGTTTCGCTCCAATTTAGATTCAGCTTCTTCAACGCCCAGAGTGCTCTATGCTCAAGCTCAACTGGTAGATGACACGCCTTTCCAAACACCAATTGATATGGAGACATACCAATAGGTGTCTTGAAAGCTGTCTGATATGCCCATAGGGCATCATCTAGCTTCCGTGCCCAATCTGTCATGTTGGCATTCACTATCTTTGCCAAGATTGTTTTAATTTCCCTGTTGGAAACTTCCACTTGACCACTCGTTTGTGGGTGATAAGGTGTTGCCACCTTATGTTGTTTTACTCCATACTTTGTCAGAAGTGCACTAAAGACTTTGTTGCAGAAATGAGACCCACCATCACTGATAATGGCTCTAGGTGTTCCAAACCTTGAGAAGATGATCTTTTTCAAGAACCCAGCGACACTCTTTCCATCATTCTTAGGTAATGCAATAGCTTCAACCTATTTGGACACATAGTCCACAACCACCAATATATATTTCTTCCCATATAAACTCACAAAGGGACCCATGAAGTCAATACCCCACACATTAAACAATTCCACCTCTAGAATAGGTGTCAAGGGTAACTCATGGCGCCGAGAGATGGCTCTTTGCCGCTGGCACACATCACAGCTCCTTACTATATCCACTGCATTTTGATGAATTGTAGGCCAGTAATACCCACACTGAAGTATCTTGTGAGCTGTTCGACCATGATGACCACCAACTGGAGATGAGTGACAGGCCTCCAAGATATGCAACATTTTGGCTTCCGGAACACATCGCCTAATTATATTGTCAGCACACACCCTGTACAGATATGGTTCATCCCAAAAGTACTTGTCTACATCATGCAGGAACCTTTTCCTTTGCTGATATGTTAGTCCCTTGGGCATTAAGTCACTGACCAAAAAATTAGCATAGTCAGCAAACCAAAGAATAAGGTCAAGAGTAGTAGCTAATACCTACTCATCCGGGAATGTGTCATCTATCTCGAGCTCAAGTTCTTCTTTCTTTGCAGCTTCCAACCTAGACAGGTGATCAGCTACCTGGTTCTCAGAACCTCTCCTGCCTTTCACTTCGAAGTCAAACTCTTGAAGAAGCAATACCCATCTGATCAACCTAGGCTTGACATCTTTCTTTGCCATGAGATATCTCAAAGCAGCATGGTCTGTGTGAACTATCACTTTAGTGCCCAGAAGATAAGCTCTGAACCTTTCAAAATCATACACTACAGCCAATAGTTCCTGTTCAGTGACTGTGTAGTTTCACTGTGCCCCATTTAGCGACTTACTGGCATAGTAAATCGGATGGAACATCCTATTGCGCTTTTGTCCCAACACAACTCCTAACGCAGTCCCACTAGCATAACACATCACCTCAAATGGCTCCGCCCAGTCTAAATCAGTTTCTCTTTTAGGCACTCAAAAGCTTTAAGGCATGTCTCATCAAAGACAAATTTCACCTCCTTCTCTAAAAGCTTGCACATTGAGTGTGCAATTTTTGAGAAGTCTCTAATGAAACACCTATAGAATCCGGCGTGTCCTAGGAAGCTTCGAACAGCCTTCACATAGATTGGAGGAGGTAATTTTTCAATCACCTCAATCTTAGCCTTGTCGACCTCAATTCCTTTCTTTGACACCTTGTGTCCAAAGACTATGCCCTATTTTACCATGAAGTGGCACTTCTCCCAATTTAGCACTAAGTTGGCTTCCTCACATCTCTGTAAAGTCCTGCTAAGATTCAACAAACAGTCATCAAAAGTATCGCCTACTACAGAGAAGTCATCCATAAATACCTCTAGAGTATCCTCAACCATGTCTGAAAAGATGGACATCATACACCTTTGAAATGTGGCTGGTGCATTATATAGTCCAAATGGCATGCGTTTAAACGCAAAGGTGCCATAAGGACATGTGAAGGTGGTATTTTCCTGATCTTCAGGTACAATTGATATCTGGTTATAGCCAGAGTATCCATCTAAGAAACAGTACCATCAGTTACCTGCCAATCTATCAAGCATATGGTCCATGAAAGGCATGGGGAAATGATCCCTCAAAGTCTACTTGTTCAGCTTCCTGTAATCCATGCACACTCACCATCCAGTGACAGGTCTCTGCAGGACTAATTCATTCTTGGCATTCGCTACCACAGTCATGCCTCCCTTTTTAGGCACACATTGTACTGGACTGACCCAGTGACTATCAGAAATAGGGTAGACCACCCCAGCATCTAACCATTTGATTATTTCTTTCTTAACCACCTATGCATAGGTGGGTTAAACCTCCGTTGGTGTTCAATACTCGGGTTGCAGTCTTCCTCAAGCTGAATCTTATGCGTGCAAATACCTGGAGGTATCTCAATTATATCAACAATGGTCCATCCAATGGCTCTTTTGTATCTTTTTATCACCTTGATCACCTCTTGTACCTGCTCTTCATTCAAATCTGTAGCCAATATCACAGGTAAAGTGTTATTAGTACCTAAGAATACATACGTGAGGTGATTGGGTAACTGTTTCAGCTCTAACACTAGTGGCTCATCAATGGATGGTTTCGCTGGAGGACTTGGCCTCTTTTTCAAGTCCAAGTTCAATTTCTTTAGCGCATACGAATGTGCTCCCATACCCTGCAAGGCATTCACGGTCTCTACATAGTCAGACCGGAAATCCACATCAAAGTTCATCAGTACTGCAGTTAATGTTTCAACAACCATTCTCTCTTTTATAGGTACCCTCATGTCTTGATCAATGACCATCTCTATTGCAGATATCACATTTATATCTCGTGGCTGTTTCATTGACCTGCAAATATTGAACCTTACCTCATCTGTGTTGAGTCTGAACTTCAACTCTCCTCTCTCAACATCCACTAAAGCCCTTCCTGTGGCCAAAAAGGGTCTTCCCAAGATTATGGGAACCTCAAAATTTACTTCGCAATCCAGAATCACAAAATTAGCTGAAAAGATTAAAGTGTCCACCTTTAGCAGTACATCACACAGGATTCCCACTGGCCTCTTTACTGACCTATCAGCCACCATCAACCTCATTGATGTCGGTTTTGGTACTCCCAAACCTAACTTTTTATAAATGGCTAAAGGCATCAGATTTATGCTAGCTCCCAGATCACAAAAAGTTTTTGCAAACTTGATTGACCCAATGGTGCATGGTATTGTGAATGCACCTGGATCTTCCTTCATCTGCACCAGAGATTTGGTAGCAATGGCACTGCAATGATGAACATCGTTAGAGAAATCATGACTTACAACTCTTTTCTTAGTGACCAAGTCTTTAACGAACTTGGCATATCCTGGCATCTTCTCTAGGGCTTCAACCAATGGAATGTTCACTGAAAGTTTTTTCAGCATGGTGATGAATTTCGTAAAGTTTCCATCTTCAGCTTTCTTTTTGAGCCTTTGAGGGAAAGGAGGAGGTGGCCTGGGAATCTGCTGTAAGGGTAGGTGTTCCTGAACCTCTTTCTTTTTACCACTCAAATGTTGTGCTTTAGGTTGAGATTGTTGAGCCTCTCCCCGATCATCTACCTGTATATTCTCATCCTCCTCTCTTCTAGCTTGCTCCAAGACCTATTCATACTTAGTACCTACAGAAATAGGGTCAGAAAGAACTTCACCACTCCTGGTGGCGATGGCCATGCAGTGTCCTTCCTTCTTGGGTTTTTGAATGGTATCACTTGGTAGTGATCCGTTCTTTCTCTGATTCATTGAGGCTGAGAGTTTCCCTAACTGCTGCTCTATTTGTTTAATGGAGGTGGTGTGAGAGTCCACCAACTGACTCATGCTCGAGAAGTCACCTCTCATTTCTTTCACCCCTATATCGGTTGACTCAACCTTCTGAAGTACCTTAGCCATCATGTCCTCCAGCTTGGAACTGTTAGAACTACCACTCACCCGGTCTCTATTACTTGGAGGTACATATACATTGTTGTGGTCATTCCTATACCCCTCTCTGTTTTGCCTGTTTCCTTGATCTCTATTTGTTGGCCTTTCATACTGACCATCCCTAGCATAGCTCCGACCTGCATTTCCAGAGTTGTAACCTTGATTTCCAGAGTTATAATTCTGAAAACCTCCTTGATTCCCCAAATAGTTAGCTTCCTCATCAATGTCAAGATCCTGATCTTCATACATGTGTTGATGTCCCACAACATTCACCTTTTCAGACTTGGCAACAATGTGCTTTGTGAGCAAGTTATTTGAGTCCTCATATGTGCCATGTCTTGGTCCCTTTCTTCTTCTCTCTTCCTTTGTTCAGCTGAAAGCTCAAATGTATACCCGAGCTCTCCTACCTCTGCATCTCTAGTGTACCATGCTTTGTTGTTCTTTGAGACCTTATCTAATAGTTGCATGCTTTCTGCAAATGGCTTCCTCATAAATGAGCCTCCACAAACTGCATCAACAACAGGTTTAGTAACATAATTCAGAGACCTATAAAAGGCCTGTTTAAGATGTCTTTCGGTAAGATCATGGTTGGGGAATTTCTTTAACTTTTGGCTGAACCTCCACCAAGTATAATGCATGGCTTCCCCTGGTAGTTGCTTGTGTGTACTAATCTCGTCCTTCATCTGCAGCTCTTTTGATTCTGGGAAAAATCATTCCAGGAAAGCTTCCTTCAACTCATTTCAAGTTCTGATGGAGTCATCTAGCATCTCATTCAACCAGTTCGTCGCCTCTCCAGTAAGAGACAATGGAAACAGCCTCAATCTCATTACTGTTTGATTTACGCCAGGAATCTCTTGTGACTTACAGATAGCCACAAAGTTCATCAAATGTTGATTTGCATCATCACCAGCTGCACGCCTAAACATACCCTTAAGGTTCAACAATTGAATCATAGTGCTAGTGATTGTGAACTTAACACTTGGAGGTAGTGCAGGTAACATTATCGCTCCAGTGGCTCCAGCTCCATCCAAATCTGCATCATCTTCATCATACATCAAGTGCGCTGGATGCTGAGCTCTACCCCTTCGAGCTATTGGTTGGCGCTGGGGAGGGATCAATCCATCCACTCCTCTATTCTCATCTACCACCCTAGGTTGGTTGTTGCCGCCGTACTGCTGAATACCTCTTGCCGCGACTTCAGCTTCTAGTCCCAACCTTTGTCTTTGTGCATCCAGTTCTTGTGCATTCACCATTTTTCGAAGAGTCTTTTAGAGTTATGAGTCGTAAGGGATCAATGGAACTCCTTTACTCCTGGTACTTGGCATACACAGTAGCACTCACCTGAAAGAGACAAAAATAGAACAAAATGTATAAAATTAGAAAATATAACTACAAATTGAATAAAAGCTCGTAAAATAGTTCTGGATTGGAATTCCCCGGCAGCGGCGCCAAAAATTTGATACGTCCAAACTTACACCCCAAATAAAGAGTGTAAATGGTCGTTGTCAATTTACAGAACTCAACAGAGTTGAGGTCGATCCCACAGAGAATTTTTTTACAGATAAAGTTTCACTGACGCATTTACTCAATTGTCGATACTATTTCCTAAACAATTAAGAAGAAAAGTAAATTTGGGTCTGATTGAAAAGTATTCTATCAAAACTTAGTTACACAGTTCACAAAAGATCTTGTTGTAAGTTGATTCAATTAATTTAAGGAAACCAGGTTTTGTGTTCATTATGACATCAATTATAATGCTCTCGCATAAATTTAGTGTTAGGTAAGTCAATGTTTACAGAACCTTTGCGAATTAAATAAATCTAACGCTTCTCAGCCTAATCAGATAATATTCACTCTAATTCTCTCGAATGTAAAGTGTTATCGATATTGGACTTCGCTCAATTTGATATGGTGTTAAAGATCTCTTCTCTCGAAATCCTACTTTAACTCCAATTCGTAAACTTAGTTTAGCTTTTTCCCAACTAATGCTTTTCTCTCGAACAAACACCAGATACAGGCATGTCTAAAGTGTGCACTCAATAGACGGAAATGAAAATGAAAGCTGTAAACTAGAGGTTGTAAACAAAGATTGCCTTTTACTCATTTTACGGAATCGCACTAGAATGTCATCATAGATCCCACACACCCAGTAGTGACTTTTAGCAACTCATGTTTTTTCGCAAAGAATCAATACTGGATAATGAAAACATGTTATGAGGTACTTACAAAACTAACAGGTAAATCAACAACCACTTGATAATCTCAAGATCAAAATGAACAACTTCCAACTGATCACAATAATCTGAATCCCAAAATCCCAAAACTAAAAGTAATCCGCTGTCCTTTCTTCTCAATAATGTCAGATACCCGATAATGCCTTCAAAAACGACATAAAGTAGTTCCAAAATAGAATGTTTCAAATGAGTCCTAATCAAGTTAGGATTGAATTGTCGGGCCTTGTCACGGCCACTACCACGACCCGTCAAGGTCTTCACGGCCCGTGAAGACCTTCGTGGTCTTGCCTTGGAGCTTCCCCAGAGTGGTCTTCAAACTTGGTCACTGGTAAATGTACAACGAGAGTTACCACGGTCCGTAGTGATGACCACGGCCCATGAAGTCCTCCATGGTCTTGCCTTTGAGCTTCCACAGAGTGGGTCTTCAAACTTGGTCACTAGAAAATGTACCACGGGAGCTACCACGGTCCATAGTGAGGACCACGGCCAGTGAAGTCACTCGTGGTCTTCACTTGGGCTTCAACCTTGTTTCAACTCTTTCCTGCTTTTATACTAGTTCAACTTCACGATAGGTACCACGGTCCATGGTAAGAACAACGGCCCGTATACCCCTCTGTGATCTTCACTTGGTCGACATCAGTTTTGCTTCATTTTTTGTACAACCCAGAATCTGCCTGCACAATTAACAAACCCATAAAATAATCCCAAAATATCACTTAATTCTAGTGTTAGTTCATAGTTATTAAGCATCAAATGTGCCACGATTTCACGGCACATCAGTTTCCAAGCTAGTGTCAAAAGAATGTCGTACGGCAATGCTCCATGATGATATGGACATCTCACGCCTTATGGTATATGCTCAACAAATGGAGAGGGATAAACTTCAAGAGGAAAGATCTAGAGAGAAAAAGAGGTCTAGGTTGGATAATGATAAGTTGTTCCATGATGGGTCCGATGGACATGGTTGTTCTAGGAATCAACAAAAGTTTTCCCAGAAAGGCTTTTCTAATGCTCCTAAGTATAAGGATGAGAGGGTGTCTAGCCCTAGGCTACAAGGGAAAAGTAGTGAGTCCCTATGGCCCACTTGTTCTAGGTGTGGTAAGAGACATGAGGGTAAGTGTTTGGCCGATAGAGATGGTTGTTATGGATGTGATGAGAGTGGCCACATGAAGAAAGATTGCCCAAAGGGAAAGGCCACTATAAGAGAGGTTAAGTGATGAGTCCACAAATTGTACTCATTTAGGGCTTTATGTTAATAGAAATAGTGTCCTCAAATGCTTATTTATTCTAAATATATGATGAAAACACTTAAGTTTCAGGTATTTGAAGTTTTAGTGGAAGCATGGACACTTAGGCGCAAAAAGGAACAAAAAGGCTGAAAAGAACGAAGAAGATCAAGCCTGAGTATCGCCAAGCATGCTTGGCGATTCGCCGAAGGGACACACTCCGCCCTTTGTTCCAGTTCGTGAAGCCTTGAAGGAGAAGGATCATAAAGGCAATCAAAGAAGCAGTCAGCATTTCGCTGAATAGTTCCATAAGGCAGTACTATGTCGCCCAATGACATAGAACACGATGATGCTGAAGGCTAGTGCTAGAAGGCGATGAACTACACCAAACGGCGAATCACCGAGTTACTCGGCAATTCGGACTAACCTCGTCGAGCGATCCGCCAGCATTATTTTCTGAAGTCTATAAATACTAAACTCTTTATTAATTTTAGGGGATTCGAACCATTATTATAATTTTCACATTAGAATAGTACTTTTGGATATTTTTGCCATAAGCTTGAGAGGGTTTTGGAGACTTGAAGAAGAAAAGGGTTTCATCTTCTAGATTTGGAGTTAGGTCTCTTGGATTCTTCATTCTTGGCCTGTAACAAGACTTAAATCTTTATACCCATTTTAATGCAAACTCATTTAGGTATAAATTCCTATATCTTGTTCTTGTCTAGCTAAGACCACTATTATTGGGGTGTGATTTAGCAAATATGTGTTGATATTATTGTTGGGTCTTGTTTGCTAATAGGTTAGATGTATTTTAATAGTGATTTCACCTAGTGGTTGTGGTTTAATTTAATGGGTTTGTAGTTGCAAATACAAAACCACCCATGTGTTTTCGGCTTGCGAGAGAGAGGTCGTGAAACCAAGACCGCTAGACTGATGGCCTAAGGAGTAGGTCGACATGAGGTTCACCCCGAGAGAGTGAGCCCTAGTCCCATATCCTAACACTCCTCTTGAGAGAGTGAGTGGTGTAAGGCGTAGTCTGGCCTTCATGCAGCAAATGTGTGTCCGAGAGGAACCCATTTGAAACGGGGTAAGTTGCCCTAGAGGGAACTTATTTCCATCTAAAGCTTAGCCTAGTCACTATTAACTTGCAAATTTTCTATCGGAAGCATGTACTCAACGATTTATATCAATTTATATTGCGGTCACACCCCAAGAACTTCTCCCCATACTTTCTCTCCCCTTTAAATTTTGTTGTTTTTATTACACTTGTGACAAACCCCCATTTGATATTTGACACTTTTGTGTCACCCCCTTTAATTTACTATGTTTTTACTCATTAATGTCTTTAGCTATGACTAATCAGAACTAAATTTTATTTTTCTATTAATTCTCAAAACCACTCCCTTAGGACATGACCCCAACCCTTGGTTGGGTTACTATATTATCGACGATCGTAGACACTCGTACTATAGGTTAGTATCGTTGGTCACGATAAGCATCAGTAAGCAAGTTGCCTCTAGTGGTGGGGATGTTGAGCCTCAAAAGAGGAATAGGTTTTATGCTCTCCAATCTAGAGAAAATCAAGAGTGATCTCCTCATGTCCCTTCCGATATGAGCTTTCTTTTATGTTTTAGTAATTTCCAAATTTCTTGTCTTTTATGATTTGTTATGTTGGACATGATGTTTTCCTTGCCATGAATGATGTTTAGAAAGCATGTGTAGGCTTACTCCCAAGGGGGAAATAGTGTGCCTATCCAATAAGGTCTGTATATGATTATGTGTTGCCATGATTTCCTTGTATGTATGTTCTTGAAGATGTGTAGGCCTTGTTAGAATTGATCTAATTGTATTGTGTTGCTTCAAGTAGTGGCATCTTTGAGTCAAGTTGTTGATAGGCTCCATGAAGTGTGTGTTGAGCATGTTGTAGCTAGGAGATGTTAGTTCCTCCTTGAAAATGGGTATATATGTCTCTTTCATGCATTTTGAGTTGCATTAGGTATGTTTAGCTTCGAATTGAAGTTTTCCTTGGTTGGTTGTGTGCTTGTAGAGGTAGTGCATGCATGATGGGCTGCTAGTCTATAGTCGCTTCTTTTAAAAGTGTTTATAAAGGTCATTTGGGGACGAATGTTCCCACGGGGGAGATATTGTAACACCCCGAAAACTAGTAGACTAAACTAGAGCCACAAGCAAGGATTCTAAGGTTTGACGTATGTGAAATAGAGTCAAAGATGAGACTTTGCGTGCTTAGAATAAGGGGTTTAGTTGTTGAACGTCAAGGCACGTGTTAGACCCCATAGTTTAGAAGACTATCTAGGGTTTGTCTAAGGGTTGCCAAGGCAAGTGCCAAGCCAAGGGGGCAAGGCCTAAGCCAAAAGCCAAGGCTGCCCAACCTTGGCCAAGAACTGCCTCAAGTCCACGAGCCACTTCACGGCCAGTGATATTGACCACGGTCCGTGAAAGTGGTCGTGAAGATGACTTGGCTACATGGGAGGCAAGGCCTTGAGGCTAAGAAACTGCCCCAACTCCACGAGCCACTTCACGATCCATAATCTTGACCATGGTCTGTCAAAGTGCTCATGAAGGTGACTTAGTGTTTTAGGGACTTGGCACTTAAGGGGATCTACTGGTCAAGGGACCATGGGCACCACCACGGGCCGTGGTGCCCTTGACAGTCCGTATGAGTGGGCGTGACACTGGACGGGACTGTCTAGTTTAGGGGTTTTTAAGTAAATTCCTATTCGACTTATATTAAGTAAGGGTCGTATTGTAAGGGTTTTATACACACACACACACACACACATATATATATATATATGCTTTTAAGTCATTAACCCCCAATTTTAAGTAACTTTACATTAGACCCAAATCAAAACACCAAATCACTCCTCTCTCAAATATATCTCTCTCTAAGAAGTACCTCCATTGAAGAAGAAGCTAGGGTTGAAGCTAAGGCCAAGAACAAAGGCACCATTGTTGGACGCTAGTTCTAGGGCATTGATTAAGGTATGTTTAGATCTTCATCTATGGGTTTTTCCACCCATAGAGTCCCCTAGAATTTCCCCTAATTTGTGAAGAAGAACTCCAATCAAGCTAGGGTAACTTCCAATGCATGGGTTTTAGGTGGGTATGATTCCAATAGGTTGGATAATACTTATATATGGCTATTTTAATTTTGATTCATCATATTATGGATAATGTATGTGAATTCCTTGATTAACCCTAATTTTCAAACTATGTGGGTTTATGCCTTATGATGTGAAATTGATGATTCTTGATAGATCTTCTTAGATTGTCACCATGAATAGAACTTATCCAAGAATGGGAATATGAAATCATGAATTGAACTAGACTTATCCATGAATGATAGAACATGAATTGAAATGATTAGAATTGGCACTCTTTGATGAATTATGCTTACAATGTGCCAGGACTACGGCATAGGATTAATGTGTCTTTTGATCTAGACTAGTATGATGATTGTGGAGTAGAGCTTGAAGTCATAATGTTGATCACTAGGGCTTAAAGAGTAAATCTAATATGATGAACTAGCTTGCATAGAATTGGTACATAACATAGATAGAGTTAGGGTGGAAGGCCTTTACCCATATGACCTACCTAGAACTATATGAATGCTTGTATGTAGAATGTGAAAGGTTTTCTTACATAGAATGGTTCTAGATTGAAAGGCTAATCATCTAAAATGAATCATGTTTGTTAGAATAGAATAACTTGAAGTTGAGCCTTATGATTCCTTCATGTATAGTTGAATTATGTAACTTAGGATGGTATATCTCATGGTAGCTTGGGATTGAGGAATGTTCTCCTAAGGTTAGCTTGAATTAGCATTGGTAGGATGCTTTTCATGGTAGCTTCCATTAGTATAGGCATGGTAGCCTAGGATTGAGGATTTACACTCTCCTATGGGTAGCTAGAACTAGCATTGTTAGAATGCATTCCTTTAAGGTAGCTTGACTTGGTTAGGCCAAGACCATTTCATGGTAGCTTAGGATTGAGACACTATACTCTCCTAAGGTTAGCTTAGGGTTGAGGATTCATGTATCGCCCCTAAAAATGAAGTAGGATAAAGTAGAGCCTCACATGGGTTATATGCATTAATAACTTGTTAAAATAATGAAGAATAGCCTTTTTAATCAGTTTTAAAGATTTTGGAAGTCAAACGTCAAGAAATGACAAAGACGTTCGAAAACTAGTCTTTTATGTGTTCGTGTGTTCTAGTATGTTGTTCATGTTTTTATGTGTTGTTTGGAGTCTAAAATCAGTGGAGGTGACCCTAGTGTCTTAATAAATGTTTTTAGGGTCAAAACATTCGGGTACGACTCCCCAGGACCACCCTAAGGGTCCCCAAGGAAAACCCCAACCCTTGGCCAAACAAGTTGCCAAGACAGCTTGAAGTTGCTTATGGAGGGAGCATGTCCGCGTCGCGGACTAGCTCCACCAAGGACCAAAAGTTTGGTCCGCATCGCGGACGTGTCGCGAACTCTTCTACCTCGAAATTTAATTTCCAGAAACTTGTGGGAACACATCCACGTCGCGGACTTTTTTCCCGACGAAATCTGTGAAAATAAAACTCAAGTTTGACTTGTCTAATAGATACAACTAAGTGAGGGGTAAATTGGGTACTTTGGGGAATTATTATAAACGGTTATTCTACCTATTTTAGGGTAATTTAAGTTGGTTAAAACCCCAAAACCTAGAATTAGACCTCATTATCCAAATTGAACCTTCCCTCTCAAATAAATTCTCTCTCTAGAACTCCATGGAAGACATTGATGAAGCTTCAAGCTAGGGGATGGGTTCCTACTGATTTCTTTTCAAATTCCTAAGGAAATTAATCACAAAGGTATGGGGATTTTATCTTTAATTCTCCTTTCAATCAAAGAGCCAAATCAAGGTGATTTTAATGTTTTTTCAAAAACACTAAAAACCCCAATTTCAATTCTAAGCTTGGGTTCTTGCATGAAATTATTTCCAATGATGATTTATGTTAATATTGATTGTTTTAATATCAAAAACTTTATGAACCCTTGCATATCATGAAATCCTAATTTTTGGGTCTAAAGTGGGTTTATTGATTATGCGCTAATAATGTGATATTAATGTGTCGATTGTTATGGGCTATTGATTTATGTATTGTTCTATATTGAATTATGAGGAATTGATGGTGAATTGTATTATATTGGATGTTGGCCTTGAATGGGAAATTGTGACCTAAGGCTTATGATGATGCTAAAGTTCTGAATAGATTATTGATTCTAGTATTCGATATATATATATATGTTGTAGATGTTAGAATTGTGAGGTTTGATCCCTTTGAAAGTGGGGAGGTGTTTACTTTATAAGCATGTAATGATCATGGCCATGTAGGCAAAGTTGGATTATTGTTTTTTTGAGTAATGTTGATTATGTGAAGGTAATGTGATATGATGTGAATTTGTGTATGGTCTAAGAGTATGAAAGGTTACCTTGTGTAGAGACTTTATGTGTTATGCTTGGTTGTTGTCTTCTTTGAATGACTTATAATGAAGGTGAGGTTAGGATAGACTATGTTTACCTACTCTCACACCTAGTGAAGAATGAATGAAAAGAATGAAAGAATGTGAGAATGAATAAAAAGAATGGGAGTTAATGCAAATGAATTAAAGTTGGGTCTATTGTAAGGATAGTCCCATAAAGTGCTCTTTTAAATGAATGGGGTTCCTAGATGAAAGGTTTTCTCATCTTTGAATCCAAGATCCTCCTAAATGAGTGAATGTTGGGTTAGGATAGTTACTCCTTCGTGAGTTGAGATGAGAGTACTTAGTAGCAATCCTTATCCCTTAATGAATGAATATGGGCTAGGATTGGTACTCCTTCGTGAGTTGAGTTGAGAGTACTTAGTAGCAATCCTTATCCCTTAATGAATAAATGTGGGCTAAGATGGGTACTCCTTCGTGAGTTGAGATGAGAGTACTTAGTAGCAATACTTATCCCCAAATGAATGTCTAACTCCGTGGGGGAGTAATGTCTAGCACCGAGAGGATATGAAGATGGGTGGATACTTCTTCGTTAGTTGAGATGTGAGTATTTAGTAGCAACCCTTAAGATGGGTGCTCCTTCGTGAGTTGAGATGTGAGTACTTAGAAGAAATCCTTTTATCCCTTAACTATGTGCCCACATAGGACTAGCTAGTGGTCTCTACCACGTAAAAAAAGAAAGTATGGATCCCTCATTCGATAAGGGTACAACTGGGATTCCATGTCAAGCTCTATGGTCTATGTCGGTTAAGGCTCTTCCCCCACATTAATGAATGAATGAACTAAGGTCTCTTAAGGGTGTACTACTTAGGATAGGTGGTGGAATGGGACATCATCTAGACATTACACAAGTAGACATTTAAGGGAGATCTTGGTGTGTCTTAGTAATGATAATGAATGAATGAGTCTCTTTGGGCTAATTAATGAAAGTGTTGGTCTTTGAGCATGCTAATGTGAAAGTGAGTCATAATGAATTGAATGTAATTGCCTATGTTGAATTGAATATATGTGATGATCTTATGTCTTTAGTGAATGAAGTTGTCTAAATGCATTAAGTTGAATCAACGATTTATGTTGAGATGTGAATGGAGCTTATCTTGTGTAGCCTTAAGGATCACTTGGGGGTGGTATAGAGAGGTTGTATGGGCTGCCCCACCATGTCTTACTTAGGTGAGTCTTGGGATGACATTTGATGAGTGTTCTAGTTTTATGAAGTGACTCGTTGGCTTATGTGCTTATATGTCTTATGTGATTAATTGGTGAAGGTTGAGGTATGCATGGTAAGTGCACTTTATGTGTCCTTAAGATGGTGCCTTAGTGTGGGTGATTGTATGGGACGTTGCCCATACATTGCACAAAGGTGTTGCTTAAGGTTCACTTAAGGTGGAGGTCCAAGGAAAGAAGGTAAAGGTAAATGGGTTATGTATATTTATGAGGTATTGCGAAGCATATGACTTTTGTGTTGTTAGTTGTGATTCGTAAGAGCGTATTATGTTAATGTTCATGGGATTTTATCAAAATGGCATGAAAGCGTAACTTCCAAACAAGTGTCATTTTTAGCATGTTTTGCATATCCTCATACTTAGTACGTGTATTGTACTAACCCCTTTCTTCTATTTTACTACAAGTGTAGGTTGTGGTAATTAGGAGGAGATTGTGCTTTGGAGTTGCTTGGATTGCTTCACTCTTCCAAGTCTTTGGTATGTCTTCAAGATTTAAGGACTATGTTTAGAAGTTTCTTAGTCATTGTAATAGACACTTAAATTTCATTTNTTTAGAAGTTTCTTAGTCATTGTAATAGACACTTAAATTTCATTTCATTTGTAAAGGGCCGTGTCCCTTAGTACGTTTTAAGTTCTTTTCTAAGATTGGCTAAAGAGACTTAGTAGTTCCTCTTGCGTATTGATGTTTTCAAATGTTGTTGACTCTTGAAGTCTTGTGGTTTTATTGAATAAAAGTTTTAAACTCTTAGTAATTTTTATGATCTATGCAATGAATGAATGTTAAGGCTTGTATAAGACCTCTGTGAGGTCGAATACGCATGTAACGGCTAGGGGGTGCTCTCGGGTCGTTATAAACTTGGTATCATAGCATAAGGTCTTAAAGATTACTTTTAGGTTCAAAGTCTCGAAAGCCACATCTAGTAGAGTCTTGTTCATCGGTGTGAGTCGTGACACTTCTATGAGCGAGAGGTTATAGGACGATAGAAGTTTCACTTTCTTTCATAGTTTGGTCTATAAGTGTCCTTTTCCTAATCTGTCTCTTGTGTTTATAGGATATGAATATGATGGCTAACCAGAGGAGAGCGGAAGAGGAGATCGATGATGGGGGAGTTCCTCCCCAAGGAGTACAAGGTGGCCAAGCTCCTTTAGGTGGGCAAGAGAATGTGGTTCCGGTGGTTCCCCGGATATGACTAATAGGGAGATTATAGAGGTTTTTCTCTCCCTTACCCGTGCCATGACTACTCAAGCAAATAGAGATGTGAGGCCTAGGGTGAATGCTATTGAGAGTACTGCGGCCTCAAAGTTAAGGGATTTCACAAGGATGAACCCTCTTACCTTCTTTGGTTCTAATGTGGATGAGGATCCACAAAACTTTATAGATGAGGTGTTAAAGATTGTGGATGCAATAGGAGTGACTCCTAGGGAGAATGTGGAGTTGGCTTCCTACCAACTCAAGGATGTAGCTCAAGTGTGGTTTGAGCAATGGAGGGATGAGAGACCCATAGGGGCTGACCCAATAGATTGGGGAGTGTTTAAGACGGCCTTTCTTGATAGGTTTTTCCCCTTAGAGTTGAGGGAGCAAAAGTTGGTTGAGTTCATGAACCTACGTCAAGGGAATATGAGTGTGAAGGAATACTCTCTCAATTTTACCCAACTCTCTAAGTATGCTCCTACCTTGGTAGCAAATTCTAGGGCTAGAATGAATAAGTTTGTGATGAGGGTTTCCGGTTTGGTTGAAGAATAGTGTCGTACGACTATGCTCCATCATGATATGGATATCTCTAGGCTTAGGGTTTATGCTCAACAACTTGAGGAGACGAAGCTTAGGAAGATGAATAGAGATAAGAAGAGGGCTAGGCCGGATGAAACAAACCAATCTAGGTCTAGGAAGAGGTTCTATAACCAAGATTCTTCAATGGTCAACAATGATAGGGTGTCTAACCCTAAACCTCAAAGAGGGAATGGAGGTGGTTCTACTTTTGAGAGGCCTAGGTGTGCTACTTGTGGAAAGCAACATTTGGGCAAGTGTCTTGCTGGTACGGATGGATGCTTTGGATGTGGGAGTAAGGGTCATAAGATGAGAGATTGCCCTACACTTAAGGCAAAAGGGAAAGAGACCAATCAAGTTGATCATGATGGCCCGGATCCAAATGCTCCTAAGAGGAACCGTTTCTATATGCTTCAAGCTAACAAGGATAAGGGAACAAATGAAGGTAAGTCAATTTTCTTTGTTGTTTGATGATAACCTTAGATGGGTTTACCCCAAGTGGGGATGATGAGTTGAGTAGTAAGGTTGTTGATATCCACTTTTTCCTTCTATTTTAATTCAAGCTTGAAACAAAGAGTTCTTAGTAGCCTGTTTCATGTTGGAGTCTTATGTGAATTGAGTTTCCATATTCTCCTTATCATGTGCATATTTTAGCTGAATTCTTGTTTAAATAAATAAATGAGTTTTCATGATTATGTCCCTCATGATTTATATGCATTTATGAAGAATTGTTTAAATTGCTTCATGAGATACCTAGTTGAGCATGCCTTGATGTGATCTTGATGTTGCATGATTATGCTTTCGAGAGAAATTGTATGGTAAGCCTATAAATGTTATAATGAGCATGATATGCTATGGAGAAGGAAGTTCCTCCAAAGAAATGAGAAGTGGTAAAGTTTTGTGCATATTGAGTGGCAGATGTTTTTCCTACTTCCTTGAATTTCATTAAAGTATTGTTGTAATTCTTTTTATGTGGAGTTGATGTTTCCTCATTGATATGTGATGTAATAATGATATTACGTGCCTGCTGTGAGCTGCTAGTTGGGTCATTAAGTCCTCGAAAGTGTTTTAAGTGTCATTCGAGGACGAATGTTCCCAAGTGAGGGATATTGTAATGCCCCTCAAAATGAAGTAGGATAAAGTAGAGCCTCACATGGATTTTATGCATTAATAACTTGTTAAAATAATGAAGAATAGCCTTTTTAGTCAGTTTTAAAGAGTTTGGAAGTCAAATGTGAAGGGACGACAAGGACGTTCGAAAACTAGTCTTTTACGTGTTGGTGTGTTCTAGTATGTTGTTCATGTTTTTGTGTGTTGTTTGGAGTCTAAAATCAGTGGAGGTGACCCTAGTGTCTTAATAAATGTTTTTAGGGTCAAAACGTTTGGGTACGACTCCCCGGGACCACCCTAAGGGTCCCCGAGAAAGACCCCAACCCTTGGCCAAACAAGCTGCCAAGACAGCTTTAAGTTGCTCATGGAGGGAGCATGTCCGCGTCGTGGACTAGCTACACCAAGGGCCAAAATTTTGGTCCGCATCGCAGACGTGTCCCAGACTTTTCTGCCTTGAAATTTAATTTCCAGAAACTTGTGGGAACACCTCCGCGTCACGGACTTGTTTCCCGATGAAATCTGTGAAAATAAAACTCAAGTTTGACTTGTTTAAAAGGTCCAACTAAGTGAGGGTTAGTTTGGGTACTTTGGGGAATTATATAAACGGTTATTCTACCTATTTTAGGGTATTTTAAATTGGTTAAAACCCCAAAACCTAGAATTAGACCTCATTATCCAAATTGAACCTTCCCTCTCAAATAAATTCTCTCTCTAGAACTCCATGAAAGACATTGATGAAGCTTCAAGCTAGGGGATGGGTTCCTACTGATTTCTTTTCAAATTCCTAAGGAAATTAATCACAAAAGTATGGGTATTTTATCTTTGATTCTCCTTTCAATCAAAGAGCCAAATCAAGGTGATTTCAATGTTTTTCAAAAACACTAAAAACCTCAATTTCAATTCTAAGCTTGGGTTCTTGCATGAAATTATTTCCAATGATGATTTATGTTAATATTGATTATTTTAAGATCAAAAACTCCATGAACCCTTGCATATCTTAAAATCCTAATTTTTGGGTATAAGTGGGTCTATTGATTATGAGCTAATAATGTGATATTAATGTGTAGATTGTTATGGACTATTGATTTATGTATTGTTCTATATTGAATTATGAGGAATTAATGGTCAATTGTTTTATATTGGATGTTGGCCTTGAATGGGAAATTGTGACCTAAGGCTTATGATGATGCTAAAGTTCTGAATAGATTATTGATTCTAGTATTCGATATATATATATATGTTGTAGATGTTAGAATTGTGAGGTTTGATCCCTTTGAAAGTGGGGAGGTGTTTACTTTATAAGCATGTTGTGATCATGGCCTTGTAGGCAAAGTTGGATGATTGTTTTTTTGAGTAATGTTGATTATGTGAAGGTAATGTGATAGGATGTTAATCTGTATATGGTTTAAGGGTATGAAAGGTGACCTTGTGTAGAGACTTTATGTGTTATGATTGGTTGTTGTCTTCTTTGAATGACTTATAATGAAGGTGAGGTTAGGATAGACTATGTTTACCTACTCTCACACCTAGTGAAGAATGAATGAAAAGAATGAAAGAATGTGAGAATGAATAAAAAGAATGGGAGTTAATGCTAATGAATTAAAGTTGGGTCTATTGTAAGAATAGTCCCATAAAGTACTCCTTTAAATGAATGGGGTTCATAGATGAAAGGTTTTCTCATCTTTGAATCCAAGAGCTTCCTAAATGAGTGAATGTTGGGCTAGGATGGGTACTCCTTCGTGAGTTCAGATGAGAGTACTTAGTAGCAATCTTTATCCCTTAATGAATGAATGTGGGCTAGGATTGGTACTCCTTCGTGAGTTGAGATGAGAATACTTAGTAGCGTTCCTTATCCCTTAATGAATGAATGTGGGCTAGGATGGGTACTCCTTCGTGAGTTGAGATGAGAGTACTTAGTAGCAATCCTTATCCCTTAATGAATGAATGTGGGCTAGGATAGGTACTCCTTCGTGAGTTGAGATGAGAGTACTTAGTAGCAATCCTTATGCCTAAATGAATGAATGAAATGAATGTCCAACTCCGTGGGGGAATAATATCTAGCACCGAGAGGATATGAAGATGGGTGGATACTCCTTCGTTAGTTGAGATGTGAGTATTTAGTAGCAACCCTTAAGATGGGTGCTCCTTCGTGAGTTGAGATGATAGTACTTAGAAGCAATCATTGTATCCCTTAAATATGTGCCCACATATGACTAGCTAGTGATATCTACCACGTAAAGGCTAAAATAATGACCCTACCTTAGGCAAGTGGGGATCCCTCATCTAGTAAAGGTACTACCAGGATTCCATGTCAAGCTCCATGGTCTATGTTGGTTAAGGATCTTCCCCCACATTAATGAATGATTGAACTAAGGTCTCTTAAGGGTGTACTACTTAGGATGGGGGTGGTTTGGAGAGGTAGTATGGGCTACCTCACCATGTCTTATTTAAGTGAATCTTGGGATGACATTTGATGAGTGTTCTAGTTTTATGAACTGACTTGTTGGCTTATGTGCTTATATGTCTTATGTGATTAATTGGTGAAGGTTGAGGTATGCATAGTAAGTGCACTTTGTGTGACCTTAAGGTGGTGCCTTAGTGTGGGTGATTGTATGGTACGTTGCCCATACATTGCACAAAGGTTTTGCTTAAGGGTTACTTAAGGTGGAGGTCCAAGGCAAGAAAGTAAAGGTAAATGGGTTATGTATGTTTATAAGGTATTGTGAAGCATATGACTTTGTATTGTTGGTTGTGACTTGTAAGGTGCCTATGATGTTGATGTTCATGAGATTTTATCAAAATGGCATGAAAGCATAACTTCCAAACAAGTGTCCTTTTTAGCATGTTTTGCATATCCTCATACTTAGTACGTGTGTTGTACTAACCCCTTTCTTCTATTTTACTACAAGTGTAGGTTGTGGTAATTAGGAGGAGATTGTGCTTTGGAGTTGCTTGGATTGCTTCACTCTTCCAAGTCTTTGGTATGTCCTCAAGATTTGAGTACTATGTTAGAAGTTTCTTAGTCATTGTAATAGACACTTAAGTTTCATTTCATTTGTAAAGGGCCGTGTCCCTTAGTACGTTTTAAGTTCTTGTCTAAGATTGGCTAAAGAGACTTAGTAGTTCCGCTTGTGTATTGATGTTTTCAAATGTTGTTGACTCTTGAAGTCTTATGGTTTAATTCAATAAAAGTTTTAAATTCTTAGTGTTTTTTTATGATCTATGCAATGAATGAATGCTAAGGCTTGTATAAGACATCCGAGAGGTCGAATACGCATGTAACGGCTAGGGGGTGCTCTCGGGTCGTTACAATTCATACTCCCCTTAAGGGTAGCTTGTATCATATTAAATATTTGCATGGTAGCTAGGTTGGTACACTTGTATCCTTCATTGGATAGCTTGGATTGCATGATAAGGTGTTTTCCATGGTAATTAGGTCTAGCATAGTAGTAGGCTATTCTTTGATAGTCTAAAATGAGGAATAGTAAGCACTGAGTAAGTTAGCCTAAAGAAGTACTTAGTGTGAGTGGTAGTAGTATGGGATGCCATTCATACATGGCACAAGTATGACTTGAAGCTACTTATGAAGTGTTTTCTTATGTGATGAATGCTTAGCTTGGATTATTGCTATAGTTGCCTTCCATGATATGATTGACTTAAGTTGATAGTTCCTTGCCAATATGAAGTAAGTCAATAGTGAAACCTACAAATGATAGATATAAATACAGTGATTTCAAGGATATGCTTAGTGTGTGTTGTATTATGGGATGCCCCACATGCATTGCACAAGTTTGCCTTAAGTTTACTTAGGAGTATAGTGCTCTTATGTCATGAAAACCTAAGTCTTGACTATAAAGGTGGACTATGACCAAAGAGAGGTACTTAGCTTGGATAATATTATGGGATGCTATCTTTTCCTAACACAAGTATGCTTAGAGGTGGCTTGTGAAGTAATTCTCTTAAATATGAAAGACTAATAGTTGAAGTATGAAATTATGAATATATTATGTTGACTTGTAATGATATGATGCTTATGTTGGAGATTATGTTATGATTATGTTATTTTCTCTTATACTTATGTCTTTTGTTGACTAACCATTTGAGATACTTTATGATGTTGTGCTAGCTTTCATACTTGGTACATTTTGTACTAACGCATATGGCCCACATTCTAATCAAATGTAAGGTGTTGGAGATTGAGTTGCTTTGAAGGCTAGGTTTCCAAGGATCTAGAAGACTTGAAGATTTGGTAAGTCCTCATAGCTTCAAGGGAAAACCCATTATGTTCCTTTATGTCATTTTCTTATGTTTAGACTTTATATGGGCTGCGTCCGAAGACTTTTATTCATGTTATTCATAGATGGTTTTGAGACAAAGACTTAGTAAAGACTTCTGCTCGCTTAGGAAATTGTTTTAGATTGTTTGAAAGAAAGTTTTAAATTTTCCCCTACTTTTCTATAATCTTATGTTTATGAAACCTTCCTACAAGCCCACACAGCATCAACCTTAGTAGAACAACATGTTTCTCCCAAACATCAAGCAATGACAACTGCCCAGACAAGGAACTCAGCCCAAGGCAAAACCCCAAAATCCATTTCTATCCCTCAAAACCAACAAACACATCTAAAACACAATCTTCTAAATCTAACCACACTAATAAAAAGGATGACTCTCATGTGAACACCAAGGTAGCACTGAGCCCCACTCCAGTGACCTACTCCAACCCAAGGAACTTTTGAAACACCAAAACCACGAACCCATAAACTGCTCTATCACTGCAAATCTGAGCCAAACACTCCATCCTAAGAGAAACCAAGTCAGCAGGTGGCATATCAACATAGTAAACTAGTTGATAGTGGCCCAAGGGTACCAACCCTATCACGAACTATGCAAGCTACAAAGAAGGACAAAAGCAAACCATGTATCCTAAAGTAAAGCCACAATAAAATCCCACAAATTACCATGACCGCATCCTGAAGATGAATCTTCCTAGCAAGTTTCCATTTCCCAACAAGGCTAAGGCCTGAAATTACCAATGAACACCACATCCCGACTCTAAATCATGCACCGGCCTTGAGGGCTATCAACACAACAACAAAGAACTAACACAACGACTAGTCCAAGCACAACAATGGATCACACCTTCAACTTCCATCTAGCCAAAACCAACCTCCAAGACAAAAAGAAGCAGATAAATCCAAAATATCGAGCAAGCGAATACACTACTCCGAGAACTACCATTCTACCAACTACTAGTCAAAAGAAACGACTCACAATTGAGCCAATTAGGCACTACAACATACAAAATGCAATTCAGGCGGAGTTGATCTAGCCACCTATCAAACAAGGAGCGGCATCATGGCAAAATCACACAATAAGGGTGGTAAAAAAGGAAATCAGCAATCCCAAGGCCACAACCACAAAAGAACTATCAAGGCAAAGGCACGGGGAGTAACTTAACCACTACTCCCAAATCGAAGCAACATAGCCTAGTCAAAGCCCTACTAAAATAAATGAACTACATAGGAAAATCACATACACAATCCTCAAATCAAACTGCCACAACAAGCATGTAATAAGACAAATAAACCCAAATAGGGAAAAAACCCCAAATCACACAAAATAAGAACCAACGGGATAAACCACGAAATCACATCCAAATAAGGTATACATGAAGCCTCAGCCTCTGACCAACCTACGATTACATGAAGCCTCAGCCTCTGACCAGCCTACAAATCGTAGGACGGACCACGTTCAACCTCAACATGAACACCTGATGTAGAAATGGCAACACCAAAGGCACCACCTCTAACCAAAATAGTCGATAACCCATAAGAGTAATCTAGATAAATACTTCACATCATGGTCCCATGTTGGGGACAAGATGTAGGCTGATGAACAAGCTCCCCACGGGTACAACTAAGTCTAACCACCCAAGCTTGGGGACTATCAGATGTCTGCAATACTTGGAAAAGCAACTCCCACCTGGGGCAATCTCTAGACCAGTGGTCAAACTTTCCACAATCATAGCAGTCTCTATAGCACGAAGCTCAGTGTAAAGAACGTGGTGATCTATATTGTCTACCTCTTAGAACCACCTCTAGCAAACTGCATTGGGCCCTACGACAATCTCTAACATAGTGGCCTATCTCACCACACCCATAGCAACCATTACCTAGAGCAACTGTCTGCCAAGATTCAACAGAAGTAACATGAAACCCAACACCCGAAAGGACAAAATGACCAACATGAGAAGTCTAGCCTAAACTCTACCTACTGTCAGCACCACAACCTACCTCAGACCCCTTGGAACCTAAGATGCTACCTCCATAGGCCTGAAAGATCGAAAAAAAAGGTGTCCCTCTTTGAATTGATACTCACCTCAAAGTGGAATTTTGTCACCGTTGTGCTGATGGAAGCCTCTCACTACCATTACTGTAAGTCTCAAGGAATGTCGACTCCACAACCCTCACATGACTCGCAACCAGGGGAAAGGTAGACCCTGTCAATATTAGATGTTCCGATACTAACTGGAGTGGCAAAGCCAACCCTCTGATCAACCCAGGACTCAACTCTTGATCTAAAAGAAACAATGTGATGTTATGCCTAGCCAACCCTAGAAATCCCAACAGATAGTTAGAAATGGAAGACGAACCCAGATGGGTACTAGTCAACCCTACTTTTCTCTGAGTAGCACCCACTACACCAAGAACTGCACCTACCTGAGACCCTCGGAGGAACTCAGACCTCCTAACACTGAATACCATGGAACCGAGGTAGCCAAAGACCCTGTCAATGCCTGGGCTTTCCCCTGACTCTCTAAATATTGAGGAATGCCTCAGACTTCAAGTTTCATGTCTGACTAAGCCTTCCTAGCCCAATCATATGCTGAAACTCAAATGGAATGTGTTAATGATCCAACCACATCCATCAAATGCTTTGTGCTATCCACCAATGAGAGAGTAGGTTCTAAAGAAATAGTTTTAGAGGTTACTCAAAGTGAAGACACAGGATAAGAGTCAAGAAAAAAATTTCTTATGAATTCCCTATAGCCTCCTAAGGATATGATACAGATGTCTATGCACCGATCCGTAAGACTCTAGTATGCATTTGCTCTCATACCAATGATGTTGGTCAACCTAAAGCTATGATACCAAACTGTCACGACCAAATTTCTCAAGTCATGGTTTTACCTACTACAAACAATCATTAGGTAAGCCTAACCCTTATCCCAGAGTCATAAGCAACGAGCTACCAAGCAAAAGCCAACAATAAAAAGCAAAAAGCTTATATCAAGCGAAGAAAGGATAATCAAAGAAAACAAATATAGAAACCATCCCAAGACCTGACATTAGATAGTAGTTGAGAATTGTCATGACCCAGGGGTACACCCTAGATGTAACAAGACATATAGAACCCTGAAGGACTCAATGTAAGCCACTTAGCATATCACAACATAAGATAATAGAAAAGTCCGGAAATTTAAAACATTTTCCATACAATCAAAGTCTTTATAAATGCAAAAAGGAAGTCTATTACACTTGTCTCAAACAATCTGAAACAACTTGACTAACTCTTGGGACACAGCCCATACAATAGTTCTAGCATGAAAATAAAAGATACAAAGGAAAGGTGATCACATCCTCGATGCTATGAGGACTCACCAAGTCTTCAAATCCTTGCTTCTACTAAGAACCTAGCCACGGAAATGGAACTTAATATCGCCGGACCTTACATTTGATAAGAATGTAGGCAAGAGTATGCGTTAGTTCAAAATGTATTAAATATGATAGCTAGCATAACATAAGAGTTAGTCAACATGAGATATATGCCATAATCATATGAGATACTTTATAAAACATAAACTATGAGAATAAGAGACAACAACATAGTCATAGGCATAATCTCCAATATAGGCATTAGTCAACCCTTAGCCCTTCATAACATAAAAGAAACACTTCATAATTAGCTTCAAGCCATACTTGTGTAATGCATTGGTAAGACCCCATAATCTTACCACACTAAGTCCCACCTTAGGCCATCATACATACTTACCATATTTGATCTAATCCTTAGCTTATTTCTCATAGACAAGGGAATCTCTCACCTTTAATCAATCATAACAAGGAAGGCAACTATAGCACAATCCAACCTAAATATTTATCATAAAAGAGAAATACTTTCTAGGTAACCTTAAGTCATACATACTTGCCATATTTGATCTAATCCTTAGCTTATTTCTCATAGACAAGGGAATCTCTCACCTTTAGTCAATCATAACAAGGAAGGCAATTATAGCACAATCCAACCTAAACATACATCATATAAGAGAAACACTTTCTAGGTAACCTTAAGTCATACTTGTGCAATGCATGGATAAGTCCACATAATCCCATCCATACTGAGTACAACTTTAGGTCATCATCCTCATACTACTTGGTTGGGGGACTAGTCGCTCACTCAAAGGCCTTAGAACACTATGAAATACTTCTTTAAGCATATCTAAGTTCTTTATTAATTTGAACACTAAGATATACTTCACTAAGCATGTCAAAGTTCATTATTATCTTGAACACTATGAGATACTTTATTAAGCATGTATAAGTTCATTAGGTATTTTAACTCTTGGAGATGCATCCTCAAGCATGTCTTAGTTCATTATGTTTGAACACTTGGAGATGCTTTCTCAAGCATGTCTTAGTTCATTATGTTTGAACATTTGGAGATGCTTCATTAAGCATGTCTTAGTTCATTAATGCTTTTGAACACTAGGAGATACTTTTTCAAGTATGTCTTAGTTCATTGGACACGAAGATTGCTACTAGAAACCCGAACTCCACTAGGTGAAGGCTTCCATCTCATGAGACCTAATTTGGGAAAACCTGGACCCTACTGTGTGAGAGTACCCCCTTTACTTTGGAAGCCCGGACTCAAATAGGTGTGAGTCTCCTTTACCTTGGAGGCCCGGACCCGAATATGTGTGAACCTCCATCTCATTGTCAATATCCATTCGGGCCAAGCATACAACCCTTGGACTAGTTATTAAGCCTTACTTAACTCATGACTCATGGAGGGATGTCCTTGACAAGCAATTCATGTTTCAAGTGATTCTTTCACTTTATGCATTCAAACATTCATAAGGTAGATGAGGTAGGTAAAGTCCTTCCACAACAATGATATCTACCAGTCTACCATTCTCATATAGGCTTCACTCTCAAAGCCATTACAAGCATAGATATTAGCTTTACTCTCAAAGCCTTAGAATTTTGCATTCACGACTACAAGCCTTACTCTTAAAGCTTTACTTCTTACAATCATCATACATACCTATATTACAATGCATTCTAATCACAAGCTTCATTCTTAAGTGATTCTAATCATGTATCATCATCAAGGTTAAATCTCAAGCTTTACTTGTCATGATCCATCACATATACACTATTCTAATTCCATTCATGTCTACATGTTTTTATTCTTGAACAATTACTATACATGTCGTCAACCCTAGAAGATCATCTCTAAATCCTCAATTTCCCTTCCCAAGGCATAAACCCACATTACTTCAATTTTATCAATTAAACTAGGGTTAACCATGGAAAACATGTAATATCATCATAATAACATGATTCACAACTAGTTCAATCATAAACAATCAATATCCACTCAAATGGATCCATATTCAACTTAACCCACAATATTGGGAGGAACCCTAACTTTAATTGGGGATTTCATCTTCACAATTGTGGAATAATTAAGGGACTCCATGGATTGAAGAATCCATGGATGAATAAGATATCATACCTTGATTATAAAGCCTTACAAAGCTTGCAATAATGGAGTCTTGACTTGACCTAGCTTGATTCTCTTCTTCTTTTTCTTCTTCTTTCAAGAGAGAGAATTTCCTGGAGGGAATTGTGTTCTTTTTGGTGAGTTTAAAATTTTGACTAGGATCAATGAATTTAGGGGTCTAATGTCTTTATATAGGTGGTCTAAACTCTAAAAAAAGGACACCACTTAACCCCTAATTAATCCCAGAAAGTTCCATAATGCCCCCCACTTAACCGTCTAAAACATGGTTACTGCCTCATTCCCGAGACCACGCCCACGGGCCGTAAGTGGACCCATAGGGTGTGCTAGTCAACCGTGGGTGGTAGTCTGTAACTTGTTTTTGGGACCCTGACCCACGACCCCTCACCCACGGGACGTGGGTCCCTTTTATAGGTGGATTATTTTTGGGGCAGTTTGCTAGGGTCCTCCTCAAGGACCCTTGGTTGGTCCTTGGGGAGTTGTACCTTGATGTTCTAACCTGAAATCCTTCAATTTAAGTACAGGAAGTTATATCTACAACTCTAACCCTCACATCAAGCTCTAGTTTAGCCTACTAGTTTCTGGGGTGTTAGAATATCTCCCCCTTGGGAACATTTATCCTCGAATGACATTCTAGGCACTTCTTAAGATCAAGACTCTAGACTAGCAACCTATCATGCATGCAACTCATCTAAATGCACATAAATAAAGGAGGAAAACTTCAAATCCAAGATAAACATACTCAATGTAACACAAGGGAGTAGGAACTACATCTAACAACCCAAAATGCATGAAATTCTCATAACTAGTCATGTTCAAGTAGGAACTACCATCTCCTAGCTAAAACATGCTCAACATAGACTCATGGAGCCTATATGCAATTTACTCTCAAAAAGCATTCATTCAAGGAGGAATCTTTCAACTCCAAACTAAGGCATGATCATCTATTCATCTCATGAAGTTCTATAGGCAACTCTACTCAATGCATTACAATAAGTCATTTCTATCAAGACTTAAGCTTTTTCATGAACATGCATATAAAGAAATCTTGGCCACTAAGAATACTCAATGACCTTGATACCTAAGCACACCATCTCCCCCTTGGGAGTAAGCCTAGGTGGACTTTCTAAGCACCATTACTTTCAATTTCAAGGTCAGAACAAGTTATTACTTAAGCTTTCACATCCATCACACAAGATGATTCTAAACCAAGGTGAATTACACTACTACTTTTTTAGACAAGTCTACTCACCCAACACATCTAGGCATTACTTAAACACCATATTCCTCAAGGCTTCACCAACATACCCAAAACTCAAAATGGCCAAGTAGGGTTCTACTATCAACAACACATAACAAGAATGTATCCCACTTATACTCAAGGCAACATCAAAGTCTAACATATAAAGTCACAAAAGAACAAACAATACCGGAATCTAGTAAAACATAAGAAACATACCGGTATCAACATCCAAAGGACACTCTTGCTCACCTCTAGCTTGGAGAACATAGAACCTATTCTTCTTTGGAGCATTCCCATCCGAACCACTAGTGGCAATGTAACGACCCGAGAGCACCCCCTAGTCGTTACCGGTGTATTCGACCTCTCAGAGGTCTTATACAAGCCCTTAGCATTTATCACAGAAAAATAGCGGAAAATTTAAAACTTTTTCATAATATAACATAGGACTTAAATGTCACCTCATTTAAACTCTTAATACAAAAATCAAAGTACTACGTCCCAAGGTAGCCATCTTAAAACATAACTACAACACAAGAGGGACACAGCCCTTACAATACAAAAGAAACTACTATCTAGTACATAGAACTTAAGGAAACTTTTTAACATAAAGGTCATTGAATCTTTAAGGACACACCCGAACTTGGGAATAGTAAGCCAAGCTCATCACTTCTAGGAAAGACCCTTTAGTCACCATCACCAACACTTGGTGTAAAAAGATGAAGAAGAATGGTGTTAGTACAAGAATGCACTAAGTATGATAACCATGCAAAACATGTTTTTAAAAGGACATATAGTTGGAAACTATGCATCATGCCTTTTTAGAGAAACTTCAAGAACATTTAGTACATAGGCACCATATAAACCACATACATTATCATACACATGGAAACCATTCATAATAGCACAACGAGCCACTTATAACATTATAGGCACATTCAATGCATACAATACATTACCTTCATCTTTATCTTAACTCCTTTCCCCAAGCAACCCTTAGGGAATACTTGGTGCAATATATCACCTTAAGGTTACCAAGGGTGAACTTACATATAGCCTTCATCAATCCAACCACATATATTCATAGAGTCATAAGCACACCATAAGACATAGTCTTCACATAGGAACCATCACATAAGACAACCTTCAAGTCACACTAGTGCAACGTGCAAGTAGCATCCCATAATACTACTCACACCAATTGTTCCTAGGAAGCCACCATAGACTAGGCACATCATATTTAACAAGTCATAACATCTTCATTTAACATTAGACATAAGACCAACATACTTCATAACATCATATAAGGACTCATTCCTTTACTACATCATTAGTCATAACCCATTTAGTTCATATCATAGGTAAACCGCCCTCACAACCCCTTCACAAGCTCACTTGTGCAATGTACACATGGAGTCCCATACCCCCACATATACTAAGCAAACCCATTAAGAAGTCATAAGTGTAATTCACATGCATAATCATACTTCATGTCTTGACATAAGTAAAGTCAACCTTAACATGCTTTCATATTAAAATACATAGACCGTAGTCTTCATTACATAAAGAATCTAATCATAACCTCCCTTAGAGTACACTTGTGCAATGCATAAGTAGGGTCCATAGTCCTACCTACAATAAGTAACTCTTCAAGAAATCATAACTAGAGTTCATATTCTTATCTTAGTTCATTTCATAACTTTTGGGAGACATTGCCATAACCGACATAGACCATGTGAGCTACATAGAATCCGGTGTTCTACTCCCACACCAAAAAGAGAGGGTACTACTTGCAAAAGTAGGACCTACATACATAATAGCTATCTAGTGGATCCACTAAGCTAATACATATGGGGCCACGTAGTTATGGAACAAGGAGATTGCTACTAGAAAACCTTAACTTACTAAGCGTGGAGGTTTCTATCGCATGAGACAACATCTATGTTGGGAACCCGGACTTGCTAAACGTGAAGGTTCTCTTGTGGGAAGCCGGACTTGCTAAACGTGAAGCCCTCACTCTCATTTTTCAGGTTCACTCGGTGCTAAGCTCCACCTCCCTTTTTAAACTTCTTTAAGCCTTTATTTAACATTAGTTCATAAAATAGGCTTTAGGGACTTAATCCCTCATATCATATAGCTCAAAGGTTTCTAAGATGAGAATGACCTTTCATCATAGAACCTACATTATGTGAGAATGACCTTTCACATAATCATACCATATTCATAACATAGTCTAGTTTAGAGTACAATTGAGGAAACCTTTCAAGAGACTCACTTTCACTAGATTATCATAAACCTTACTCATTCATTCATGTGTGTGTGTACATTTGTGAGAAATCCTTTCACATAAACACCTTTATACAACACATGTTCATACCTTGCTAATCATACACTTTGCATGCATAATAAGATGTAAGGGTGCATATAAGAGTTCACCTTTCAATAGACACCATAACTCATCATATTCATAGCTATACATGTAGAGTGTGTGTGTGCACATATTGGTCCTCATAGTGACATATTAGCAACAACATTGATATTGAGTGTTCTTCCCTTAAAGGGATCACAACACATTCACAATGTCCCCAATTCATGAGCAATTCACATATAAAGTCCTTAGGGATTCTAGACCACACACCCACACTTCATCATAGGAGACAAGGGCACATTCAACATTGAATAGGTACTCCTAACATGTATTTGATCAAATATTCATATAGGGGTCATATAGGTAGGGGTCATTCCACAATAGTACCTAACATAATCTATCATGTAGACCACACCTTATCCCTAACATTATCATTCACATTATACTCCTCATCATCAACACACTTTAAACATCATGCTAGCACTAAGGATTTCATCTATAACCTTCATAGCATAACTTCATAAATATATGCATCATAATCATCAATTCACTTCACATCTATTGCCTTCAAGGCCATGATCTCAACATGAATAGATAGACAAGAAGTGAACACCAACACCATAAGTGGATCAAGCCACACAACATCAATTCTCATACTATAGACTAGAAGTTAGGTTAACTTACCAATTCTCCAAGCCATGATCGCCATGGATCAATCCTCAACAATTCATAATCAATTGAGATAGATAGTAATAGGAATCAACAATGTAATTCAATAACATAAACACAATCTAAGTACAATTCTATAAACAAAGGGATCAACCCATAACTTTGCTCATAAGGCCATAATTCTCAACTCATCAATATACCAACAATTCAACATGAATAAGTATAGATAATCATAGGTTAGCGAATATGGGTTAAGATAATTATTGGGTCTTGCTTGTTGATAGTATATTCGTAGTTCAAATGTGATTTCGTTTAGTGGTTGTGGATGAATTTAATGAATTTATAGTTGCAAATATAAGTTTATTTATATGTTTTCGGCTTGCGAGAGAGAGAAGTCGTAAAACTAAGACCACTAGATTCATGGCCAGTGTGAGTGGGTCAACATGAGGTTCAGCTCGAGAGAGTGAACCCTAGTCCCATGTCCACACACTTAGCTTGAGAGAGTGATTGGGTTAAGGCGTAGGCTGGTCTTCATGCGGCAAATGGGTGTCCAAGAGGAACACATTTGAAACGGGGTAAGTTCCTCGAGAGAGAGTTTATCCCCATTAAAGTCTAGCCTAGTTACAACTCTATGAATCTTCTATCGAAAGCATGTACCCAATAATCTAGCTTAACCCGTATTCCCATCACATCCCAAGGATCCCCTCTCATTACTAGACACCCTTGTTGATTTTGTTGTTTTTACCTACTACTGACAGAAACCCCGCATTGTTAATTGACACTCTTGTGTCCCCCCTCCCTTTAATTTACAATGTATTTACTCGTTAATGTCTTTAGCTACGACTACTTAGAACGAAATTGTATTTTTCAAAAAATTCTCAAAACCACTCTCTTTGGACGATCCCAACCCTTGGTTGGGTTACTAAAATATTGTACGATCGTAGACACTTGCATTGAAAGTTGTGTCTTGATTACGCAAACATCAAAATGGCACCGCTGTCGGGGAGTGGCGTTATTTGAGAATTTTTAGATTAGCAAAATTTTGTTCTTCTTAATTGTAGTTTACTTACTTAACTCTTAGTTTTGTCTAGCGTGTTTGTGTGTTGAGGCAGGATAATGAGTATACATGATGGAGATGGTGAACCAATAGAACACCTCCCAGTAGAAGTGATGAGATTCAGGGATCGCATCATGACCTTCAAGCATCCAGAAGGAGAAATTTTTCATGAGTCGTGGTTGAGGTTCAAATACTATTGACACAATACCCAACTCATTAAATCCCCAATCCAGTTCTGCTGGAATGCTTCTATAGGAGTCTAAATCTCGGCAACAGAGGATTAATCGATCGACTTATCCCAGGTGGCCTTGAGAGATACTCCTATGAGTCTATAGCCAAATTCCTTAGCCCTGTGACTAAAATCAACAAGGATACTGAGAATGACTAGCAATTGATCAATTTACTGGGTCAGATGGATAACTTGACCCAAAAGGTCGAGGAATTGGAGATGATGTCTAAAGAGAAAAGAAAATACATACTACCTACCAAGTAGGGAAGATCTATGGACATTGAAAATGGACATATTAAGGTTATGTTAGTAACCATTCTCCAAAAGCTAAATGAGCAAGATAGAGTCTTAGAGGAGGTTAGAGAAAATGTAGAAGTGCTAAATCAGATGAGCGGTTCTCACTCTAGATCTATCCAGCTAATTGAAACTCTCTTGGGTCATGTGATGCCTCATCTCCATCGGGCACGAAGCAGGGGGTTGCCAAATGATGTTTTGGCTAACCCCAAAAGTGAAGTTTAGGTGTTAACCTGCGTCGTGCTACGACGTTAACTAAGGCGTTGTTTGGGAGGCAACCCAAAACCCTTAACTGTTTTCATTATGTTATTTTTGAAATAAAGAATTTTTTATTTTGTAGGATTGGGCATGAAAAGTTTGTGAAAAGTATAGGATGAATTACACAAGTTCAATTGGCGAATTGCCGACTAGATCGACGACCCCGACAAAGAGTCGTTTGTATCCTTACTTTAACTGAGGGTCCTGTAAAACTCGACGAGGTAGATAAACACTTGGTGGATCACTGAGTAGCGGAGAAAATTCAACTAATGTCACCGAATGGGTGAGATCTGGATTGTTTTTATAAAGCCACGGGTCTTGACTTTCAATCTTTTTTATATTCTCTCATTCTTGATTTTCGCAAAATAGCACCTACTTAGCATTTTCAGAATTTTTGCACCTCGTAAGTATTCTAGCTGCTTTAGTAGTGCTTGGATTTGTACTAACATGCTGCCTAGCATCACAATTTCCAAACCCTGCATTTAATTGTGATATTTATACTCTCATTGCAGGTAATTTTATCATATGCCATGTGATGTGCCTTTCTGATAAATTTAGACTATTCGACGTGCTGAGGCGAGCTCGCCAAATCACTTGGCGATTCGCCAAATAACCTCATCTCGCCTTTAATTTCATGTTACTCGTGATAAGGGCTCTGTAACTTTCAGCCAGAAATCTTTGATCGCCAAAAGTTTCCTTGGTTGCCCTTTGTTTGCACCCCTGAACCTTTTTGCACTGTATCTTTCGGCGGATAAAATCCTGCTCGCCAAAGCAACTTGGCAACTCGCCGATCTATTCAGCAAGTTTTTCTGCAATTGTACCCCTCTGAATTTGATTTAGTTATTTTAACTTCTTCTGAATTTTTTGCAGAGATGGCTAGATCTAAAGTTGCAGGAAAAAGAAGGCCACCCCAAGGTAAAACAAAAAGGATTACAATCAACGAGGATGCAGATGCATTCAAAAGTAAGATTGCTAAACTTTCCACAACTGGTGAAAAGGGCAAGAACAAACACAATACCCTTGAATTATCAGATGCAAGCACTGACAGTAATGGCTTTAATAGAAATGACCCAACCAATCTGAAAGCGAAGGTGTGGGTTCTGATGAGGATGGTCTGTTAATAGCATAGAGGGTTGAGCGGCGAACTAAGAAGCTGAATGATCCATCCAGGGTCAGGACTCCCAAGCCTACCACTACTACACCTCTAAGTCCAGAACATGCAATATTATTATCACCTCCAGTACAAGGTCCTCCGCCTCAATCAACGAATCGAGTAAAGGCTGAAGGGCTACGGATAATTCGGGAGGAAAAGCGTATGTCCATAGATGGGGTTATAGACAAGCACCCAGAGATAATGGAGTGTCTGAGATACCACAAGTTCCAAATCTTAACCAAACCCCGTGGCCCTTATATTCCAAATTGGGTAAGAGAGTTCTACAATGCATACAGTGCACTAATACCCCAGCAAAAGCAGCTAACAGCAGCCTTCAAAGAAGTTGACTATGTGGTTGTCAGAGGCAAGAGGGTGAAGTGTGATAGTGAGGAAATCAAAGCAGACTTGGGCATGTCCACGAATATTGGGGATCACTGTCAGTACTTGATCAGAACAAAGAAGCTGGATGAGATGAAAAAGTGGTTAGCCCCACTAATTTCATATAAGACTCCAAAGTGGTTGGCGGAAGGATTTACGATTGAAAAGAAAGAACTAAACATAGCTGCAAGGTTCAGGTTCGGTTTTATCAGCAGCACAATTATGCCGTCCCAAAATGAGTTGATTATTCACCTTGCCAAGGCAGCTTGCCTGGGTTACGTCATAGAGGAGACTCAGATAAACTTGGGTACAATCATTGCTTTAGAGATACTCATGCGTGCAAGACAGAGATGACCCTCACTTCCATTCCCAGTCTTGATCACAGAATTATGCAAATGAGCCCGGGTGCCTCGAGATGCCAAGAAGGATGTGGAAATGATACCCACAACCTCTATTGTTATCTAGAGGATCAAAGCCAAGTACCTTAAGGATCAAGCAGAAAAGAAAAAAACAGCATCGGTGGAGTTAGTAAACACAGAATCATCGCCTGCAGAGGCACCTCTGCCTACCCCATCCTCTAGGCCTTCAGGTATATCCATTACCACTGTTACTCCCGTTGATACTCCATGTTCTTCTATTGCGGCACGATCGCTAAGACCCACTACTGTTGCTGTTGTTTCTCGGCGTCCACTCACCTAGGCTTCCCTAATTTGGATGGGACAGCTGGCCCTTTCTGCTGATCATCAGGCTGCTAGTCTAGTCGCCTCTGTTCTAGGCATGAAGACATGATCGAGACGGAAGCAATCATGATAGATGTTGTTGTGCAGGCTTTCTTAGCACCTGTTTCTGGATCCAATAGAGCTGGTCCTTCTGGAGGTCACTCCAGGCACTGAACCCCAAACAGATAGAGCGACTGATTAGCCAGGATCCCCTCTTTACCTCCCTCTCTGTCTTTCGTTATTTTTAAAGTCTGGATATTTTGTTCTTTGCATTTGCGGACAAATTGCTTTTATTTGTGGTGGTGTGAGGCCCTCTTTGTGTGTGCTATTTGTGAGTCGTGTTTTTGCTTATGTATTTGGGCTTTGATCTATTATTGTGTTAAATACTTCTTTCTTTGAATGTTTGAGATTACGGCTCCTTTTATTTTACATTGCAAAACAATTTTGACCCTTCCGAAAATTTTTGAATTTTTCTCACATTTTTGCTCGATGAGGCCAAACGACGTTGCATAGACAATATGTGAACTCTTTGCATCTTGTTATGAATAGCCTAGTATCGAATTGAGTCTCTTGTGATGATCATTGCACACTAGCGAAAGTGTGGAATCTTGTTTAACTTATAGTATCAATGCTTAGTGTGATGAGCATACCTGTGAGCTATGCATGATAGACCCTAGATTTTGCCCTGTTGGTCCGGTCAATTAAGTGATTGTAACGACCCAAGAGCACCCCCTAGCCATTACCGACGTATTCGACCTCTCGGAGGTCTTATACAAGCCCTTAGCATTCGTCATAGCATTTATCATAGCAAAATAGTGGAAAATTTAAAACTTTTTCATAATATAACACAAGACTTAAACAGTCACCTCATTTAAACCTTTAATACAAAATCGGAGTACTACGTCTCAAGGTAGCCATCTTAAAACACGACTACAAAACAAGAGGGACACAGCCCTTACAATACAAAAGAAACTACTATCTAGTACATTGAACTTCAAGAAACTCTTTAACATAAAGGTCATTGAATCTTTAAGGACACACCCGAACTTGGGAATAGTAAGTCAAGCTCATCACTTCTATGAAAGGCCCTTTAGCCACCACCACCTACATTTGGTGTAAAAAGATGAAGACGAATGGTGTTAGTACAAGAATGCACTAAGTATGATAACCATGCAAAAAATATGCTTTTAAAAGGGACATTTAGTTGGAAACCATGCATCATGCCTTTTTAGAGAAACTTCAAGAACATTTAGCACAATAGGAACAATATAAACCACATATATCATCATACACATGGAAACCATTCATAATAGCACATAGAGCCACTTATAACATTTTAGGCACATTTAATGCATACAATACATTACCTTACTCTTTATCTTAGATCCTTTCCTCAAGCAACCCTTAGGGAATACTTGGTGCAATATATCACCTTAAGGTTACCAAGGGTGAACTTACAAATAGCCTTCATCAATCCAACCACATATATTCATAGAGTCATAAGCACACCATAAGACACAGTTTTCACATAGGAACCATCACCTAAGACAACCCCTAAGTCACACTAGTGCAATGTGCAACTAGCATCCCATAATACTACTCACACCAACTGTTCCTAAGAAGCCACTATACACTAGGCACATCATATTCAACAAGTCATAACATCTTCATTTAACATTAGACATAAGACCAACATACTTCATAACATCATAAAAGGACTCATTCCCTTACTACATCATTAGTCATAACCCATTTAGTTCATATCATAGGTAAACCACCCTCACAACACCTTCACAAGCTCACTTGCGCAATATACACATGGAGTCCCAAACCCCCAGATATACTAAGCAAACCCATTAAGAAGTCATAAGTGTAATTCACATGTATAATCATACTTCATGTCTTTATATAAGTAAAGTCAACCTCAACATGCTTTCATATTAACATACATAGACCATAGTATTCATTACATAAAGAGCCTAATCATAAACTCTCTTAGAGTCCACTTGTGCAATGCATAAGTAGGGTCCATAGTCCTACCTACACTAAGTAATTCTTCAAGAAATCATGACTAGAGTTCATATTCTTATCATAGTTCATTTCTTAACTTTAGGGAGACATTTCCATAACCGACATAGACCATGTGAGCTACATGGAATCTAGTGTTCTACTCCCACACCAAAAAAAGAGGAACCTACTTGCCAAGGTAGGACCTACATACATAATAGCAATCTAGTGGATCCACTAAGCTAAGACCTACGGGGGCACGTAGTTATAGAACAAGGAAATTGCTACTAGAAACCTTGACTTACTAGGCGTAGAGGTTTCCATCTCATGAGACAACATCTATATTGGGAACCCGGACTTGCTAAACGTGAAGGTTCTCTTGTGGGAAGCCAGACTTGCTAAACGTGATGCCCCACTCTCATTTATCATGTTCACTCGGTGCTAAGCTCCAACTCCCTTTTTAAACATATTTAAGCCTTTATTTAACAATAGTTCATAAGATAGGCTTTAGGGACTTAATACCTCATATCATATAGCTCAAAAGTTTCTAAGATGAGAATGACCTTTCATCATAGAACCTACATTATGTGAGAATGACCTTTCACATAGTCATACCATATTCATAACATAGTCTAGTTTAGAGTACAATTGAGGAAACCTTTCAAGAGACTCACTTTCACTAGATTATCATAGGCCTTATTCAATCATACATGTGTGTGTACATATGTGAGAAACCCGTTCACATAAACTCCTTTATACAACACATATTCATACCTTGCTAATCATACACTTTACATGCATAATAAGATGTAAGGGTGCATATAAGAGTTAACCTTTCAATTGACACCATAACACATCAAATTCATAGCTATACATGTAGAGTGTGTATGTGTGCGCGCATAATAGTCCTCATAGTGACATAATAGGAACAACATTGATATTGAGTGCACTTCCCCTTAAGGGATCACAATTCATTCACAATGTCCCCAAATCATGAGCAATTCACATATAAAGCCTTTAGGGATTCTAGACCACACACCCACACTTCATCATAGGAGACAAGGACACATTCAACATTGAATAGGTACTCCTAACATGTATATGATCACACATACATATAGGGGTCATATAGGTAGGGGTCCTTCCACAATAGTACTTAACATAATCCATCATGTGGACCACACCTTATCCCTAACATTATTATTCACATTATACTCCTCATCATCAACACACTTTAAACATCATGCTAGCATTGAGGATTTCATACATAACCTTCATAGCACAACTTCATAAACATATGCATCATAGTCATCAATTCACTTCACATCTATTGCCTTTAAGTCCATGATCTCAACATGCATAGATAGAAAAGAAGTAAACACCGCCACCATAAGTGGACCAAACCACACAACATCAATTCTCATACTACAGACTAGAAGTTAGGTCAACTTACCAATTCTCCAAGCCATGATCCCATGGATCAATCCTCAACAATTCATAATCAATTGACATAGATAGAAATAGGAATCAACAATGTAATACAATAACATAAACAAAATCTAAGTACAATTCTATAAACAAAGGGATCAACCCTTAACTTTGCCCATAAGGCCATAATTCTCAACTCATCAATATACCAATAATTCAACTTGAATAAGTATAGATAATCATAGGAAATATCGATACAATCTAATCTAAACATAATTTCACCAATAGAGATCATATTCACAAAGACCCAAATCATAGGCCAATTTTCCAAAATTTGGGGATCATGAGTTCTTCAAGAAATCCTTTGAAATATATCTTAAAAAGCTTAATTCCACATTATTTCATCAATAGAATGATTTAGAAAATTTTTTGACAAGGTACCCAAGTTTAGATTGAAAATTGGGAATTTTGATCTTTAAATCACTTTTGAAAATGTTTGATAGAACTCCTTGAATGAGAGGTTATTCAAGAATCAAGAGTAACCATACCTTAATTATTGAAAACCCATGAAACTGAAGAAGAAATCAGTTGAAAACCCATCTTCTAGCTTGAGCTTCATCAAGGTCTTCAATGGAGTTTTTGAGAGAATCTATTTTGAGAGAGAAGTGTCAATTTGAACAATGGGGTCTAATTCTAGGTTTTGGGGTTTCAACCAACTTAAAATACCCTAAAATAGGTAGAATAACAATTTATAATAATTCCCCAAAGTACCCAAACAACCCCTCACTTAGTTGGACCTTTTAAACAAGTCAAACTTGAGTTTTATTTTCACAGATTTCGTCGAGAACCAAGTCCGCGACGCGGAGGTGTTCCACGGAGTTTCTGGGGATTAAATTTTGAGACAGTAAAGTCTGCGGTGTCTCCGCGACGCGGAGCCACTCCCTCCATGCACAACTTGCATGTTTGGCCAAGGGTTGGGGTCCTCCTCAAGGACCCTTAGGGTGGTCCCGGGGAATCGTACCCGAACGTTTTGACCCTAAAAACATTTATTAAGACACTAAGGTCACCTACACTGATTTTAGACTCCAAACAACACATAAAAACATGAACAACATACTAGAACACACCAACACGTAAAAGACTAGTTTCTGAGTCCCTTGACGTTTGACTTCCAAACTCTTTAAAACTGACTAAAAAGGCTATTATTCATTATTTTAACAAGTTATTAATGCATAAAACCCATGTAAGGCTCTACTTTATCCTACTTCATTTTGAGGGTCGTTATAGTGATGTTATCTCTTGATATGATCTTAGGCAACTTCAAAGAGTGTGAGCCAATTTGACATATACCTCTTTTGTGACCTACCTTGTGAGTGTGTGATTCTCTCTTGAACACTCTTTGAGCCTTACCTTTCTTTGGAAGAAACTTGATGAAAACTAGACATTTCTTAATCCATCACCCATGATCCTCATAAAGTTGTGGTTAGTTTGAATAGCCAACTTAGGCCAAAAACCTTAGTTGGGGGTGTGGTGAAAAGAGAAGGCAAATCAAGAAGTGCAAGAAAGTCCCTCCTACCCATGATTTTGAGGAAAATGGAACCCCTCCATTAAAAAAAAGACAGAAAAGAAAAAGAAAGAGAATGAAAAAGAAAGTTGTAGAATAAAGTACAAAAGAAATGGGGTTTCCTAACAATTCATGGGAAACAAATAATAGGCTGACCTATGATGCACTAATGAAAATGATGAAGGAAAAAGGAAAGGAAGTGTTGTGAGCATCACATCTCATGAGGATGAAAGTCACTGAGCCTAAATGACCATACCTTTGCACTCAGCCCCATTACAAGCCTTGAAAAGACCTTTTTGATCTTGAGTGAGATGAAGCAAATGTCAATTGGAAAATATGGACAAACCTATGGGTGAAATTATGCATTAAGTTTTTCTTTGTGAGTGTGAGTGTTGAATCTGATTCCAAAGATTTAAACTGTCAAACCATTGTGTGAATATAGAATCATTCTTTGTGTGAGGGCATTTGAACACTATAGTTGAGCTTGAACTTGCATTTGAAGCAAGTATTGTGAGCATGAGATTCGTTGATATTGGTGAGTCACAACTTGAATCTTTGAGTGCACATTTGATCTTTGCATAAGTAAATTGAGTCTTGTTGTGTGCATTAATGATTAAGTCTTGTGTAGCACTGTTGGAGACACCCATTTTTAGCGGCTGAACTTGAGTTTGCTTGAGGACAAGCAAAAGTTTAAGTTGGGGGTGTGACGAGTCCACAAATTGGACTCATTCAGGGATATATTTTAATAGAAATGGTCTCCTCAAATTCTTATTTTATCTCAATATCTGATGAAAACCCTTAAGTTTCAGGTATTTGAAGTTTTAAGGAGAGCATGGACACTACATCGCAAAAAGGAACGAAAAGGCTGAAAAGAACGAAGAAATGAAGGCTTGAGGATCGCCGAGTCCACTTGGCGAGTTGCCGAAGGGTCTTACTTCGCCTTTTGTTCCAGTGTGCTGAGCCTTGAAGAAAAAGATCAAGTCGATGGAAAAATGGAGCAGTCGGTGCATCGCTGAGCAGTTCCGCGAAATAGTACCATGCCGCCTAATAACCCAGAGCACGACGATGCTGAAGGCTAGTACAAGATGGCGATGAATTACACCAAAGGGCAAATCGCCTAGTTGATCGGCGATTCCGACAAATGACGTCGAACGATCCACTACAAGACAAATATGTGATAACTATAAATACTAGTTAGAGTTTTAATTTTAGGGTGGAACAATTATTATGATTTTCACTTAGAGAATAGTACTTTTTGATATTTTTGCTCTAAGTTTGAGAGGGTTCTGAAGACTTGAAAAAGAAGAGGGTTTCATCTCCAAGGATTTGGACTTGGGTCTCTTGGATTCTTCGTTCTTGGCCTGTAACAAGACTTAAATATTCATGCCCATTTGAATGCAAGATCATTTAGGTATAAATTTATATCTCTTGATGTGTGGCTAAAACCCTCAATTCTTCGGGTGTGATTTAGCGAATATGGGTTAAGATAATTGTTGGGTCTTGCTTGCTGATAGTATATTCGTAGTTTAAATGTGATTTTGTTTAGTGGTTGTGGATGAATTTAATGAATTTGTAGTTGCAAATACAAGTTTATTTATGTGTTTTCGGCTTGCTCGAGAGAGAGGTCGTAAAACTAAGACCACTAGATTCATGGCCAGTGTGAGTGGGTCAACATGAGGTTCAGCTCGAGAGAGTGAACCCTAGTCCCATGTCCACACACTTAGCTTGAGAGAGTGATTGGGTTAAGGCGTAGGCTGGTCTTCATGCGGCAAATGGGTGTTCGAGAGGAACACATTTGAAATGGGGTAAGTTGCTCTAGAGAGAGCTTATCCCCCTTAAAGTCTAGCCCTCTCACAATTACTCTATAAATCCTCTATCGAAAGCATTTACCCAATAATCTAGCTTAACTTGTATTCTCGTCACATCACAAGGATCCCCTCTCATTACTTAGACACCCTTGTTGATTTTGCTGTTTTTACCTACTAGTGACAAACCCCCCCCCCAATTGTTAATTGACACTCTTGTGTCCCCCCTTTAATTCACAATGTTTTTACTCGTTAATGTCTTTAGCTACGACTAGTTAGAACGAAATTTTATTTTTCTATAAATTCTCAAAACCACTCTCTTAGGATGATCCCAACCCTTGGTTGGGTTACTAAACTATTGTACGATCATAGACACCTGCATCGGAAGTTGTTTCTTGATTACGCAAACATCATTAACGCCCACGCTAAGGCTCTAGTTAAACCTATCATTTTTCGAGTCATTACAATTCAGACTTTAGAGGATATGTTGAGGGCATGTGTGATTGACTTCAAAGGGAATTGGGATAATCACCTACCTCTCATTGAACTTGCATACAACAATAGTTACCACTCTGCATCCAAATGGCTCCTTATGCAGCTCTTTATGGGAGAAGATGCAGATCTCCTATTGGATGGCTTGAAGCTGGTAAAGCAGGGTTCATAGGACCAGATTTAGTTCATCAAGCTATGGAGAAGGTGAAAGTGATTCAAGAGAGGTTGAAAATGGCACAAAGTCGTCAGAAATCCTACACTGATGTTAGGAGAAAGGAGTTAGAGTTTGAAGTAGATGATTGGGTATATCTAAAAGTTTCACCTATGAAGGGTGTTATGAGGTTTGGTAAGAAGGGGAAGCTTAGTCCCCGGTATATTGGACCTTATCAAATATCCAAGAGGATTGGCAATGTAGTTTATGAGTTGGAGCTACCACAAGAGTTAGCCGCGGTTCATCCGGTGTTTCACATCTCTATGTTAAAGAAGTGCATGGGCGATCCTTCATTGATCATACCAACTGAAAATATTGGGATCAAGGATAGCTTATCTTATGAAGAGATTCCTATTCAGATTCTAGATCGCCAACTTCGCAAGTTAAGAACAAAAGAGGTAGCATCATTCAAAGTCCTTTAGAGGAACCAATTTGTTGAGGAAGCTACTTGGGAAGCTAAGGAGGATATTAATAAGAGATATCCACATCTCTTCGAATCTGGAGAAATTCCGAATTAAGGTACTAATCTTTTTTTTGGCATTTTATTTGTAAGTTAGCATGTTGTAATTGCATTGCTTGATGGCTGTTTGAGTTGTTGCATGTTACACCCTTAGCCTAGTATGAGTAATCTCATTCGAGGACGAATTTTCTCAAGGAGGAGATACTGTAACATCTCGCAATTTGAAATAAATAGGAAGAAGCTTATAATTGGAAATAGTCATTTTTGGAAAGAATGAAAATCTGGAAATTTTGTTAAGTTAGAATAAATTGAGTTTTTGTCAACTTCAAACGGCCATAACTTCTAGCTCACGATGAGTTAGGGGTACTTCCAGATATGGTAGGAAATCTCTTGGAATGATCTTTCCAATGCCGCCGAGTTTGCGCAATTCCAAGTTCGTATGAGTGAGTTATGCCCTATGGAAGTTGGGTTGTTCGAATAAAAAAAGTCCAATCCGGATTTTGGAAGGGTAGTTTGTTCTTTTCCTTACCCAATATAATTAATTCATTTTTAGGAGTTTAATTGGGGTAAATTCAGATTTTAGTCAGTTTACAAAAAAAAGTGAATTTCACGCTAGGGCATGGAGAAAGGAGAAGAGAAAGCAAGATTCGCAAAATCGCCGAGTTTAGCCTGTGGATTTCGTCAAGGGGTGATCCCTACGAGGTATGTGAGATCACATAGAATTGGGTTAGTTCACCCACGCAACAACCATGATTCAATTTCACCGAAGTTATTAGATTTGAAAGTAAATCCTTGAGTTCTTGATGATATTCGTTTGAATTCTTGTAGGTTGTGTTGTTGGAGTTTTCATGAGATTGATTCATGCTTTTAGTTGCCTTTTTCGAGTAGAATCTGATGTATATTGAAGGTATAAATGATTCTAAATGTTTGGGGGAAAGAACCAATGAAGTTTAGAGGGTTTAGAGATGAAAAACGGAGAAGAAAAGTCGTCAAACACCTGGGGAAAGGGGTGGGGCGTCGCGCCAGCCAGCGCGCCCCAAAAGGGGCTCTAAAGTTTTTCCCTTGGGGTGGCGCGCCAGCCAGAGAGCCCCAAACCAATTTCTGATCTTTTCCCTCTGGCTCCCCACGCCTCTCAGAGCGCCAGGGACGCCAATTCTCCCCATTCATTCCCTACCTTTTTGTACTTGTTCCTTAGCAATGTACCTATGTTTTCTATTTGATTCTAACACTCTAAGGTACATCTAAACATCATGAAATCATCCATAAACATGAGATCATGAACCTTGAATCCATAATCCAATTCAAGGAAAGTTAAGATCAAAGTCAAGAGAAGTAAGAGTCAAGTCAAGAGAAGTTCTTAGAGTTTTCCAAAAGTCTTTTCCAAATGCTTTAACTTTGTTTCAGGATTAAAGTTCAAGTTGAGTGAGGAGTAAAGATTGAACTTCATTTCTTCAAAAGTATATGGGGACTATGTACTCCCAAAGGGTTTAAAATGTTTCACATTTAAACGAGAAAGGAAACCTCGACATCCAAAGAGCCTTTGGGCTAGTTTACAAAAAAGAGTAATTGCTTTCTAAATGAAGCAAGAGAGGAAACTTTGATTTCCAAGATAGCCTTTGAGCTAAGTTTTTGAGAAACTATCTCAAATCACAGAAAGAAGTACGTTTTTAAACATAAGAGCTAATATTATATTTTTGAGAGTAGTATTGAGCACCGATATGGGGGAGAGTTCAAACAACTCACTGCCCCCATAAACCATGTAGCCATCATGGGTAGAAAAGGTTCATACTTTTTAGATGATTCCTTTAGTGATTTTTAGCATAAACTAGTGGATCAACTTAGTAGTTCAGGTTCTATAACATCAGCAAGGTATAGGACGGCCCTGGCAGCGTGAGGCAAAACGTTATATCATCACAATAGCTCTTAAGTGATGGTTATCGGTTAGAGAAACTTCCACAGAGTTAATTGTATTCTTATATACATAGTTTTATTGTATTTTTACATATATTTCAGAACTATATGTATCTTTGCATACACATAGAGTTGACATCATGTTTTAAACAGTTTTTCAATATATTGCACTTGTTTTAAACTGCCTTATATTGAAATGAGTTCAGTTATGTTGAGTTGAGTTGAGCCAGGTAAGTGTTCCTTTCAATTCTTTTCAAGCTTAAGTTGTGTTTAGAATTCCAACTCGCATACTCGTACATTCAATGTACTGATGCCAGTTGGCCTGACCTTATTATGATGCAGACACAAGTAACTAGGATTGGCATCCAGCGCATCGTTGATCTAGTGAGCAGTTCAGAGTCTAGTGGTGAGACTCTTTGCATTCCGGAGGACTCCTTTACTTTGCTTGCAATAATTTCATTGTTAGGATGATTGAGGGTCTTGTCCCAACATCCCTCTTTGTTTTAGAGGCTTCATAGACAATCAGTAGTTTAGTTATCTTTACATTATCATTTCATATGTTAAGACTTGAGTTGCCATTTTGGCCAAGTTGAATGTTTGACTTTTAAACATTCTTAGTTATTTTATTATTCAAGTTGAGTATAGTGATTTTGATCATTATAAATATGCATAGAGTCTTCCGCTAAGTAAGTAAGTCAGGCCAAGGGTTCGTTTGGGGCCAACAATGGTTCTCGAGTGCCAGCCACATCCGGGGTGTAGGCTCAGGGCGTGACAACTTAGGACAATCACGAGAAAATTGTCCTTTGTTCTTACAATTATAGTACGTAAACTAAGTCATATTTCTATTTTTTTAAGAGAAGAAACATTTTTCTCTCCTTGTTGATTAGCCTTAAGCCTTTGTGAGACTTTCACATATTGGAGTGTAATATCATTTTTTTGAAGTGTTTTAGACACATGTAGAACTTCAAGAGTTTCTTGCTCTTCCAGGACATACTTATAGTAATCACCGTTAAACTTATCACATTTGTTAAGCTCAGTAACAATAATATTTGTAGCAGTTGACATAATGATTTAAATAAATATAAAGTAAAATGAGACAACTATGTTCATAATAGTAACCTAAATTCATATACAGAATAATTCTTAAACTAATGAACTATGTCAATATCCATTTCACATCAGGTTCAGATTCGAAAGTTCACTAAGTTCCCAATCATCATCTGAATTTTAATATGTAATAAATCTAACACAATCAATCATCTAAGTACCACTTATCTTAAACCACATAAATTCAATATTAAATAAGCATAAATTATATAATAGATATAAAACATTTAATAACAATAATTAATTTAAATAATTAAATGTTAAATTCATACAAGTCATGTCTTATATAAACAATCATTATACAAGCTAAATACACATTGTTACTTTATTTTATATTTTTTGTGTACATGAATAGATTTAACAAAATCTAGATGCAAGTCGTAAGGCAATAGACATTTTCCTCTAGAAAATATAGACTTAAATAAGTTTGTTCTATAGTAATTCTTTATAGGCAATTCATGACACATAGTCTTCTGAACCTTTATGCATGTGAATCTATCCACAAGATCTTGAACCAACATCTTGTAAGATCTCGATAATTGGTGATCCACTTTATGCCAAGATTTGTCAAGTAATACTTTACGAAAAATATTTGACAATGCAGATCGTAAATTTACAATTTCTCTTTCATAATTAATAAATCACTGGTCCAAACAACTTCCTGAATTAACTTATTATTTCTCGTAAGCTATTTCACAAAGCATCTAAGATCATCATCTTGTACATCGGATTCTGACGGAAGATAAACCAAATTGCTAATCATAGTTTTCACCCTATTCTTTTGTTGCTTTGTGGAAACTCGTCTAAGTGTCCTTATTAATATCATAATTTTCTGTCACACATACAAAATATGATTAGGACTAACCATGTAATGATAAAAATATACAACAATTTGAATAAAAAAACTCATATGAAATTTAATGAAGAAATTCGATCATAACTTTGATAATTGAATGCCTATAGTTTGAAAAATTGACCATCTGCTAACAAAAAAAACTCAACAACTTTATTTTATCATAAAATAGGCCATATGCCAAAAAATATATGCAACGTGATGAATTTTAAAAAAATTCAATCGTTTGTTGTTGTTATTGTCGTTTTTTATTTATCGTTGCAACATTACACATGTACAATAGACAATAAGCCTCTAAAAAGAATTACATCTCAAACGTTTTAGTATCTCTGTAATCAGAACAAGAGAGAGTTGCAGAGAAAGAGAAAAATATGCATAGCTTTTCTATTCCCTGTTATTTTTTCCACTAAAAAACGAAGAAAACGTTCTAAATACTTTTCCAGACTACTAAAACTTGGGGGAAATTGCTAATAGTAGTAAACAAACAATACGTACTGAGACAACTCATCAAAAATTAACACTACAATAAAACGTATCTATAACTACGAAATGTAAGCTATGAATTAAAAAATTATAGCTATTATGTAGTAATAGCTATAAATTTTTGAATGTCGTAGCTATTTATAAATTTCTAAAATTTCATAGTCATCAAAATCAAGTTGACGAAGCTAATTCTTGCTAACAATCGTGACAATGACTACTTAAATAACTACAATTTTATTGCCACGACAAAATTTTATAGCTGATCATAAGTTTTTGCCACGCAATTAAAGTTATACTACCAATATTAATCTTTTAGCTATAGTAAATTATTTGAAACAAACTATTGTAGCTAAATAAATATTTTGCTTCAAGTTGTAAAAAATTGTGGCAATAGTTAACTGATATAGCCACATGTTTTTTTTATATAAATTTTGTAGCTAATTGTTAATTTAAGCCACGACTTGAAACTTATTGTAACAATAGTAATCTTTAAGTCACGATAAATTATTTGAAACAAAATATTGTAGCTAATTTTCTTTTTTTGCGTCAAGTCATAAAAGTTTGTGGTAATAATGATATAGCCACATATATTTTACTAAAATAAAATTTTGTAACTAATTATTAATTTTTACCACAAGTTGAAACTTATTATAGCAATAGTAACCTACTAACTTTTAGCCATAATAAAATATTTGAAAGAAAATGTTAAAACTAATTTTTTTTCTTTAAGTTATAAAAAATTGTGACAAAAGTTGGCTTAATAATATCTACAATTATTTGTCATGATGAAATAATAAAGCTATATGGAGTTATTATTTTGATATAATTTGTAGCTAATCATTCACGACTTGAAATCTATTGTATCAATGGTAATCTTTTAATCACATTAAATATTTTTTTTGTACAGTTAAAATTATTTTTAAAATATTACTAATATAATTATAATAAATAAGTTGTAACAATTTTTGCTAGTTAGATAAATATTTATAAATAAAATATATATGTACATGCATTTCTTAGAGATTTCTACCTAAGGTATATATAATTGCTTGTATAGATAAGTTCTTATATGATATCATTATAGTAAATACTCATCAAACTGATTAGTATCTAAATAGACAAATTTATAAAACAAATGCAGAAAGTAAATTAAAGAGATAAACTTTATGATAACATTATACACCATGAGAGTGAACTATCATTTGTTGCTTTATGACTCCGGCCACTTCTATCAAATAATACATTTATCGAATTAGTATGATTAGTGTGATGCAGTTCCTCTAATCGTTTAAGAGTACTATACCTATAATTTATATGTAATTTTATTATTTTTTCAATTCATTACGAAATTTTGTTCAAACATCCCACATATATTGCTAAAAATACTATCTTCACAATGTGTTCTTCACCTTGTACGATTACTATAGGGGTGTTCACGGTTTGGATAAAAACCGATCCAAATCGAAAAACCAAACCAAACTGATTAAATGAACCGATTTAATTTGGATTTTGGTTTTAGATTGTTAAGAACCAATAGCATTTGGTTTGGTTATGGTTAAAAGAATTTATCTTTTTATTTTATTTAATTTAATTTTACAGGATTTTAATCACGGTTTCAAAATATAATTTAAACGAACATGATGTTATGTTATACATGATTAAATTTGATTAATTAATTGTATACATTTTAAATAAAATTAATTTCACTAATCTAAACTAGACCTTCATCTCAATCAAGTGCTTGAAAAATTATTATTTGACACAAAGATATTATATTGTAATAACCCTCTAGGTCATTTTCTTCATTTACCAATCTTTTTGCATTAGAGCTTTCCTATAGAGACCACAAGTCATTCATGACTTGCTGGGACTCACTGTTCGGTCACCGGGTCATTCGTTTGGATCTTGTGTAGGTTATCATATTTTGGAGACTTTGAAACTTGAATAGTTGACTTCAGTTAAAGGAAGACAGCCTCAAAATGCAATTCTGAACATTTCATCAACTTTGGAAGGGCTATTGGATAGGGACACTATTGGTTCGGGCCTTGAGACTTCTAGTTTGAGTTTGTGTCGTTAGGCATTTTAACTTTGAAGCTTAAGCTAAGGGTTGACTTTGGTCAACATTCTTGGTAAACATACTCAAATGAGAATTTCGTTAGCGCAGTTAGCTTCAAAATGTCGAGTTTGGTCTGGAATGACCTTTTGTGTGGTTCCCTAGGCATTCAGTCTCATTCGGAGCTTTCTTGTGTTTTTTAGCTATAAAACAAAACTTAGGTATGGGACCCACTTTTCATCGAAATAACCTCGGATGGAAGTTTCGATGACTCTATTGAGTCCAAAATGTCGAATTTAGTGGGTAAGCATATTTGATTTATTTTTATCGGGTCCCTAACAAATTCTGAAGCGTTTGGGGACTTTGAAAAATAGCAAAATGTGGTGTTGCTGGTGCAGACCTTTCGCGACCAAAATTCAATCTTTTAGCAACCAGATATAGCTTTAGCGACCAAAATTGCTGCTATTTAAATAATGAATTATCAACTTCAACTCTCATTTTAAAACTTAAATATCTCGATCTAGGAAGCTCTAATATGGATGATTCAAGTTGTGTTTCGCCTGAAATTGACGTGGCAATGTGTGGGACTGATCAGGGAAGCATGGAAGTCGGCATATTGAGGTAACTTCTGATCAGAAGGGGCTTCCCAAGTCCTTTAATAATGTTTTTCTTGTGTTTTGTTGCATGAACTATTTTAGCCCATTTTTGAGCTCAGATTGTGCTCGTATTTGAGGCACAAGTTCCTTAGGCTATTTAGAACATTTTGACGAAGTCAATTTTGAAAATCCTGGTACAGGTCCCACATTCCCATTTTGACTCCATTTTGGGTCCATTTCTAGTTGTTGTGATTCTAGTGTCAAAATGTCTATAATGACGTTGTGAGTTATAATTTGATAGTTTGCCAGTGTTTAGAGGCATTTCAAATGCATATAGCTCGTGTGTGGTGGATTCAGAGTGCTCTTGTTTGGCTCTGAGGTAGGTTTCAGTCTACTTTCCTGATTGAGCTTCTTAGATAATTCTTAGTATAGATTTCATGTAATTTCGAATGGTATTTCATCATTTCTTAATTCTGTAGGAGCCTTGGTTCTATTGTAGTTGTTAGAATCCTTAGTTTAGGTTGTGGCTTCACTTTTGGTATAGATGATCTTGCTTATCCTTATTAGGATTGATTCGTGATGGCCTAAGACTAAGCAAGACATTAGATTCTTTAGGTTGTGTTTTATCACCTTGTAGTTTTAGTTTGCTCCTTTTAGGGCTTGTTTTATGTCATTCTCTTTGCAATGATGCTTGTGACCGTGGTGGCTCGTTATAGCTGTGGTTTGGTCCTAACTGTGCTCAGTCTGGGACTGTAGCAGTGTGATTGGCGTAGGGGCTTATCCCTTGAGATTTCTCCCCCTTATTGATTAGTGGTGAGCATGGCATATCCTTATTGAGCTTATGATTATACTGTTGGGCCTGAGACTGTATGTGAGGACTAGTTGGATTCTAGGTTAGTACTCTCTGCCTTGTGTAACACCCCATATCTGAAACCAGACCAAATTTTAGATTTTCAGAAGTTGCAGGTGCAACCTATGGTCGCCACCCATGGATCGTGGTCTGACCCACGGCCCTAGATGTGGGTCTGTGGTTCAACACGGCAACCCCCACAAACCCAGCTCAGAAATCGGCTAAATCTCGACCCACGGAAAGACCCACGGTCCGTAGGCTAGACCACGATCCGTGGTCTGTGTTCATGGATCGAGGCCCCCTTTTCTCCAGCCTCTGATGCAAACGACAGCCAATCAACACGGACCATCATTCGATCCATGGTCCGTAGGTCTGATCGTTGGTGAAGGCCATCAGCCAGTCAGGGGGGAATTGCTGATTGGGTCAAGTTCAAATAGGCATCACTCCCAGCACAAAAGGAATTATGTGTCCCATGACCTATGATATGATAGATAATTGAATCCTTTTTCCAACGCCACTGAGTTTGATAACATCCCATCTCCAAGTAAAAGGTTATGATCATTTTAGTGAAGCCATGTCGGGCAGACTTGACCTACGACCCCAATCTACGGACCTTAGGTTGACCTACGGCCTGTAGGTCCCGTTCGTTGGTCACTCCAACAGTAGTTGAGTCAGGGGTCTTTTGGTCTTTTCCTATTTTTTTTGGACCCCTAAGCTACGTCGTTTAGACCCTAAATTATGAGGTTTTAGTCAGTTTAAGCCTAAAAACATAACTAGAACTTACCTAAGTCAAATCATTAATCAAAACGTAGAAAATTAGAAGCAAGAGACGAGAAAAAGTCGACCAGCCCTACCTCCAAGAACGCAACAAGTTTTCTTCAGTTATAGCCCAGAAATCAAAGGATTTCTCCGTGAAATTCGTCACCAAGTATGTGGGATTTCACTAGTGGGTTCCTTTCACCCATTAGGTCCCTAGTTTTCAGTCAGTTTGTTGATTCCCGTATTATGACTAGACCTAGGGTTTCTTGAATGTTAGAATTGTTGGGTTCTTAGCTGTTAGAATGATCCAAATCAGATTAGTACGTTAATATTCAGTTTATTGCATGAATTCCAGAACCCTAGCTATGTATTTCTTTAGTTCTTGAATTACACATACTAGGTCAAATATTTCAATTATACATGCCTCAGTTATTAATGCATCAATATCAGTTTAATGGTTGCATTCTCAGTTTGCATGTTCAGTTTGAGCTATCCAGTAACTTACAGAAATTCAGCCATAATGTGTTAATTACTTAATCCATTAAGAGTAGCATAATATCGAGTTGGATGAGGGTTCAGTGTGCCCAAATAGTCCCAGAACTACTAGCCACGTAGGTTGTAAGTCCCCTCCGTGGGCATCAGTTTAGTGATCACGCCAGCATGCCTCTATACCTCTGGCAAGGTATATTGGGTCCTCTCGATGGGGCGTATACATCAGACTCCACATTTAGCTCATGTGGTTTTATTATCGGTTACTAGTAGCTCCCACAGTTCAGTCAGACTCCATTGCATTGACCATGTTTCAGTATTCAGTCTCAACATGTTATAACTTGGTCATTACATTCAGATTAGGCATGTTCAATATTTCAGCATCTATATCATGTTCATATTATTTCATTGCTTTATTGCTTTGTTCAGTTATATGTTATTTCAGCTTTGATATATCCTGCATGCTCAGTACCTTTCAAGTATTGACGCATGCATGCGCTACATCTTCTCATGATGTAGGTTCAGGTTCTCAGCATCAAGATCACACTGATCGATTCCCGATCTTCAGAATCAGTGGTGAGTCCTCATTCTCCGAGGACAATAGTCATGAGTTTCTTTAGTCCTTTAGTTTCAATTTTGCTAGACTTAGTTGGGGCATGTCCCAACATTTCTAGTCACTTTAGAGGCTATTTTCAGACATAGTAGAATTCAACTTGGTTATGAGTTAATATTTTTCCTTGTATTAAACTCATCAGTTTTCATTTATCTCAGTTATAGTATATCGGTATTCCCCATCTTTTCATTTTATTTATGATTATAGCTTCCACACAGTTTTTATTATTAAGTTTATCTTTAGTATGCTCATGATCATGCAAGGTTTAGCTTAGGATCACGTGTGGTCCCAGGTCCCGTGTCCGCGTCTCGGGGGTAGTCTCGGGGGTAGTCTCGGGGCGTGACAAACTTGGTATCAAAGTTTTAGGTTTAAGAGTCTTACGATTTCTGAAAAGCCACACTAAGTAGAGTCTTTTTCATGGGTGTGAAGTGCATCACATCTAATGAGAGGGAGGCTACGAAGTGATTTAGGAAAACTTCATTTTCTTGTTACTCTTATCGTGCGTAAGGTATGATCTAATTCTATTCTAACTTGACATTCTATGTTTCAGTGACATGCCTCCCCGTAGAGCTAACGCCAGGAATGCGAATGCCAGGAATGCAAACGCAGGTCCTTCAGTCCCAGATCAGGAAGTTTCTAATGCAGAATTCAGGAACGCCATTCACATGTTGGCTCAAAGTATGGCCAACCAGAACAATCAGCGGGTTCCAGTTCAGGCAAATGCCAATGTTGGGTCAGCTGCAGCTAGAGTGTGAGACTTTGTTAGGATTAATCCGCCAGAGTTCATAGGATTGCAAGTTGGAGAAGATCCCTAAAACTTCATTAATGAGGTCAAGAAGATCTTTGAAGTGATGCAGGTAACTGGGAATGATCGGGTTGAGTTAGCATCGTATCAACTGAAAGATGTAGCTCATATCTGGTATACTTAGTAGAAGGAGAACAGGGTACAGATGCAGCTCCTATTACTTGGGATTGTTTCAGCGAAATCTTTCTGGACAGGTTTTTCCCCATAGAGTTGAGAGAAGCAAGGGCCCAGGAATTTATGAACTTAAGGCAAGGTAACATGATGGTCCAAGAGTATGGGCTCAAGTTTAACCAACTCTCCAGGTATGCTCCTCACATGGTTGCTGATTCCAGGGCTCAGATGAATAAGTTTATGTATGAAGTGTCAGACTTAGTGAAGACAGAGTGTAGGAATGCTATGTTGTTGGGAAACATGAACATCTCTAGGCTCATAACTCACACTCAGTAGGTTGAGGGTGATAAGCTTAGGGAACAGGCTAAGGAGAGTAAGAAAGCAAGAACGGGCAACTATGAGTATTCCCAACAAAAATTGGGTGGTGGAAATCGCTCGCAGTTTCAACAGAAGTCATCGACTTCAGCGCCTTCATCAACCAGTGTTCCATCTTCCAAGTTTCGAAATAATTAGAAAGGTGGAGCATCAGACTCTAAGTCTCAAAGTAGTATTTCAGGCACCGAAACCTACCCAACTTTCCCTAAGTGTGGTAAGAACCATCCGGGCGAGTGTCTTGAAGGAAAAGAAGGATGTTTTGGGTGTGGTCAGTCTGGTCACAGGTTGAGGGATTGTCTTTCTAGACAGGATCAAGGAGGTAATAATGGTAGAGCCCAGTCTACAACTTCAAAAGCACCAGCAGGTCACTCGACTCAGCAGGGTAACTCATCTGGTACAGGTGGCGGACATTGCCAGAACATGTTGTATGCTCTTTAGGATCTCCAAGATTAGGAAGATTCTCCTGGCGTAGTCACTGGTACGTTACGAGTCTTTGATCTTGACGTTTATGCATTGTTAGATCCAGGGGTTACTTTGTCATTTGTAACTCTTTTTATAGCGGTCAAATTCAGTGTTAGTCCAGAAAATCTCCTAGAACCTTTCTTAGTCTCTACTCCAGTCGGTGAACCAGTTATAGCTAGACGGGTATACATAAATTGACTTGTCACAGTCTCCCAGAAAGTCACCTCAGCAGATCTTGTAGAGTTAGAAATGGTAGACTTCGATATCATTCCAGGCATAGATTAGTTACATTCTTGTTATGCCTCAGTTAATTGTAGAACTAGGGTTGTTCGTTTTTAGTTTCCAAATGAACCAATCTTAGAATGAAAGGGTAGTAGCTTAGCGCCTATGGGTCGATTCATTTCTTACCTTAAGGCTAGAAAGATGATCTCTAAGGGTTATCTCTATCATCTAGTTCGGGTTAAGGATTCAAGCTCTAAAACCCCAACTCTTGAGTCAGTTCATGTGGTTAATGAGTTTCCAGAAGTGTTTATAGAAGATCTTCCCGGAGTTCCTCCCGATAGGAAAATTGACTTTGGAATTGATCTCCTTCCAGATACCCAGCCTATCTCTATTCCTCCTTACAAAATGGCTCCAACTGAGCTTAAGGAATTGAAAGAGCAGTTGAAAGACCTTCTAGATAAAGGCTTCATCAAACCTAGTATTTTGCCATAGGGTGCACCAGTGTTGTTCGTAAAGAAGAAAGATGGTTCTCTCAGAATGTGCATTGACTATAGGCAGTTGAACAAGGTCACAATCAAGAATAAATATCCCATCCCCAGTATTGATGACTTGTTTGACCAACTTCAGGGTGTTAATCATTTCTCAAAGATAGACCTCAGATCGCGTTATTATCAACTTATAGTCAGAGATAGTGACATACCAAAGACAGCCTTCAGAACTAGGTATGGTCAATATGAATTTGTAGTCATGTCATTTGGACTAACAATGATCCTCAGCTTTCATGGATTTGATGAACAAAGTGTTCAAGCAGTACTTGGACTTGTTCATTATCCTCTTTATTGATGATATTCTCATTTACTCTAGGAACGAGGAAGAACATGTGAGTCATTTGATAGTTGTTCTGTAAACTCTCAAAGATCACCAGTTATTTGCAAAATTTAACAAGTGTGAGTTTTAGTTACAATCAGTTGCCTTCCTTGGGCATATTGTGTCTATTGAAGGAATTCGAGTAGATTCCTAGAAGATAGAAGCAGTGAAACAATGGCCCAGACCTACCTCTGCTACATATATCAAAAGTTTCTTGGGTCTAGCGGGATATTACAGACGGTTTGTGGAAGGATTTTCATCCATAGCCTCACCATTGACTAGGTTGACTCAAAAGATGGTCAAGTTTCGATGGTCAGATGATTGTGAGAAAAGCTTCACAGAATTGAAAACTAGGTTGACTACAGCTCATGTCTTGACTCTACCAGAGGGTTCAGATGGTTATGTGATCTATTGTGATGCATCCAGGGTCGGCCTAGGTTGTGTGTTGATGTAGCGAGGTAAGGTTATAGCTTATTCTTCTAGACAGCTTAAGGTACATGAGAAGAATTATCCGACTCATGACCTCGAGCTTGCAACAGTGGTGTTTGCACTCAAGATTTGGGGACACTACTTGTATGGTGTTCATGTAGATGCGTTCACAGAAGCCTCCAATATGTATTCACCTAGAAAGAGTTGAATCTTTGCCAGAGAAGGTGGCTTGAGTTCCTCAAGGATAATGATATGAGTGTGCATTACCATCCAGGTAAGGCGAATGTAGTAGCAGATGCTCTTAGAAGATTATCCATGGGTAGTGTAGCACATGTTGAGGAATAAAGAAAAGAGCTAGCAAAGGATGTTCACAGACTTGCTCGCCTAGGAGTTCGTCTTATAAGCATATCAGATGGTGGTGTAACGGTCTAAAATGAGGCAGAATCTTCTTTGGTAGTAGAAATTAAGGAAAAGCAATACAGCGATCCGATATTACTTGAACTCAAGGGTGCAGTCCACCAACAGAGAGTTGAGGTTTTCTCCCAAGGGGGAGATGGTATGCTTCGCTACCAAGGCCGATTATGTGTTCCTAATGTGGGCGAGTTGAGACAACATATTTTTGCAGAGGCCCATAACTCCAGTTATTCTATTCATCCAGTTGCCACTAAGGTGTACTGCGATATGCGGGAAGTCTATTGGTGGAATGGTATGAAAAGAGATATAGCAGACTTTGTGGCTAAGTGCCCCAATTGCCAGCAAGTCAAGGTAGAACATCAGAAACCAGGAGGCATGACTCAAGAGATTGACATTCCTACTTGGAAGTGGGAAGTGATCAACATGGACTTCATCACTGGTTTACCTCGTACTCGCAGACATTATGACTCAATTTGGGTGATTGTTGATAGAGCTACTAAGTCTTCTCGCTTTTTGGCGGTCAAAGCTACAGATTTGATGGAGGATTACGCCAAGCTTTACATTAATGAGATTATGAGGTTGCATGGGGTTCCTTTGTCTATCATCTCAGATAGATGTCCTTAATTTACCTCTCATTTTTGGAAGTCATTTCAAGAGGGTCTTGGTACTCAAGTTAACCTTAGCACAACATATCATCCACAGACGGATGGTCAGACCTTAGAGGAAATGTTGAGAGCTTGTGTGATCGACTTCAAGGGTAGTTGGAAAACTCAACTTATTCTAACTAAACAAAATTTCCAGATTTTCATTCTTTCCAAAAATGACTATTTCCAATTATAAGCTTCTTCTTAGTTATTTCAAATTGTGAGATGTTACATAAGCCCAAAAAGGTACATGACCTTATGAACAATTTACATAGTGTTGTAAATGTTTCTTGTTCCGCTTTTTCAACTAAATCACTTTCTACATGGATTGTAGACTCGAGAGACACCGAACATATAGCAATGGAAAGAGATGATTTCGTAGGAATCCCACTAAGATCCAAATGACTATATGTAGGAAATAACTCCAAAGAGAAAGCTAAAGGGATTGGTACCTACAAACTTGAAATGCATAGTGATTGAACTCTATTTATACATGATGTACTATTTGCTCCATCAATTCATCGTAATATAGTCTCTGTCTGAATGTTGATTAAGTTAAAATTTTATTTTCCTTTAATGAACATGTTATGGATATGTATTTGGCCAAGACAAAATATGAAACTGATTATTCTTATGATCGATTTTTTGTATTGAATGTTATTCAAAGTTTCAATAATAATGGTGTTAGTTTTTTCTTATCTATGTCTTTTAATTGTGAGAATGATTTAAATACATGGTATGCTAGGCTTGGTCATATTGGTCAGCAAAGAATGAATCGCTTAGCTAAAGAAGGTATGTTTGATACAACACATAAATAGAATTTTACTTGTGAATCTTGCCTAGTTGGAAAAACTGCAAGAAAACTATTTGGGAAAGGCACAAGAGTTGATACTCCAATGCAATCAATTCATTGTGATCCAATGAATGTAAGGGAAAGACATGGTGCTATTTACTTCACATTTTTATTGATGAATTTACTCGATTCAGTTATGTGTATTTGATTTCTCATTTATCTGAAGCTTTAATTTGCTTTATTAAGTTTATAAATTTAGTTCAGAATCAATAGGATAAAAAAAAAATTCTCTAAGAATGATCGAGGAAGAGAGAATTTGTCTGATGAGTTCAAACGAATATGTGAAGACAAAAAATTCAAAGACAAGTCCTTATATATAATAACAAAATGGTGTTATAGAAGGATAAAATAGAACCTTGTTAGAAATGGTTAGTTCGATGATGGTACAAGCAAAATTGTCAATCATCTATTAGGGTGATGCTTTACTCACTACTACATTTGTACTTAATCGTGTCCATTCAAAATCATTTACAACTACGTCGTATGAGTTATAGACTAAATGAAAGTTCGATTTGAGCATTTTGAAGACTTGGGATTGTACTGCTTTTATTCATAACTCTTCTTCCCAATATGGAAAATTAGGTCCAAGAGGAAGGAAACGTATCTTTATAAGATATTGACACTGTAACTGAAGTTGAGTCAAGTGTTGTTACATTCATAGAGAATAATTTTTCTAAGTATTATCTCATTACAAAACTACAGATTTGACTGGAAGTCCTTTTAATGATAACAGATCGATTCCTATTCACATAGATATATCATCTGAATCAAATCTTATTGATATAACTGGTCTGAGTGGGAGTAGTTTACCTATTGATAAATCAATTTGTCAATTTCAATCTCGATGAACAAGTCATCCATAAATTTTTCGTCGTCGATTTGAGATCGAAGGAGAAGAATTTATCGTTACTCTGAATGATGAAGAACCAAAAAAATATAAATTATACTCTTACATGCCCCTCTAAATAAAAATGGTTATGATTCATGAAGACAACTATGTGTGTATATAAAAAGATTTTATCATTGTATGAAGACGACATACTAATAGGTGCAAGTGACATTGAATTTGTAAAAGAGATTTTTTTTAAAAAGTAGCTATCATCTATTTTTGAGATAAATGATATGGATAAAGCAACATACATTCTACATTAAGACAGTTCTTTAACACTTTAATATGCAAGGTTGCGAACCCATAAAGACTCCAATTTCTAAAATGGAAACTTTAAACCAAATGATATCCCCTTAGACTCTACATTAGAAGGAAAAAATGAGAAAAGTTGCTTATGTCAATGTTGTCGGTAGTCTTATGTATGTTATGATGTGTACTTGACTGAATATTTGTTATGTCGTTGGGTTAGTTAGCAAATATCAATCTGACCTAGAACTACAATATTGGAAAGCATTTAAAAGTACATTGAGGTATCTCAAAAGGCACAAGCGACTTATTCTTATGTTATCAAGGAAATAATCTGAAACTCAAAGGCTACACAAATGTTGATTGGAGAAGAGATTTAAATAAGAGAAAATTCACCTCTAGATATGCATTATTTCTTAATGATGGAGCTACATTACACAGTAGCAAGAATCAGCATGTACAACTTTATATAAAATGAAAACTAAATTTGTAGCAGTTTCATATGTTGTACAAGAAGTTGTTTCACTTAAGCGTCTTCTGATTCACTTGGGTGTTTATAACAATGTTGTTGAGTCTGTCACAATCAATTATGATAGTTAGGTTGCAATAGCCTATACAAAGGATTCAAACTACCATGGGAAGACGAAACATATTGACATAAAGTATAATTTTGTAAGAGACGTGGTATTACAAAAAAAAGTGAACATGAAATACATATCTACCCATCAATGATAGCAGATCCCTTAATAAAACTCATATCATGTGATGTTTATGAGAGATATGTGAAGTCATTGAGTTTATTATATGTTGATGTATTTATATTTTTTGTTTTTTCCAACCATGTTCAGGTAAATTCACATTATTGAAGGTAATGTTGATTTATGCTTATATATATATATATATATATATAACCTTAAAAGCATGTGTAGACAATAAAATTCGCGTCGAGAAAACAATAATCAAGAACGGAAAATTATAGCAACAATCGTTTTATTGATTTAAGTGCGAGTGTTACAATCTCTATGATTCCTCTGAATTCGCCTTTTCAAATATAATTCAAGGGCTCTTGAGCTTGATCTTGAACTTGAGATTTATCTCGATCTTGATCTCTATCTTGATCTTGATCTTGGACTTGAACTTTATCTTGATCTTGACTTCTAGTTGAATCCAAGGGCTTCGATCTTGATCTTGAATCCGACGGTCTTGATCTTGATCGTTCTTGATCTTTGTCGTTCTTGATCTTGATCGTTCTTGAGACTTGAACGTTCTTGAATCTTGAATGCTTGAATTCTTGAACTCTTGAACTTGTAGAGAAATTTGCAGCTTTTGATCCACGAGCTTTCTCTAGCTTCTTGTTAAAATTCTTGGTCTCCCATTATGAATTATGAGGACCCCTATTTATAGTTTTAAAATAGAAGAGTTGTGTTTAGAAGAGGACTCCTTTCGGCCAATTAGATTTAAGTGACATGGCATATGGGCTTTATGGAGCGGGCCTTAATTAAATTCATATTTATTGAATTTAAATAATTAACTCAATTATATTAGTCCATAATATTTATTTGGACTAATATATTAATGAATTTAATATAATTCCAATCATTTTATAAATTTATATTTAATAAATTTTAAATGATTACAGCATGAACTACTAACTTGAATGTTAAATTACTATAATATCCTTAACTTAGTTTGTGACTTTTTCGATAAGTTGTGACTTTTCTTATAAGTTGTAACTTTTTTCAAAAGATTGTGATTTTTCGATGGCCAGTGACTTTTCCAAAGAGTTGTGACTTTTCCAAATAGTTGTGACTTTTTCAATAAGTTGTGACTTTTTCAATGGGTTATGACTTCTTGGAAAGGTCATGAAACTTTTCAGATAAGACAAAAAAAACACTTGTTCATACTACCTTTTGTTGACTATAAATAGAGGGGTTTCCTTTCATTTTTCAACCACAATTTTTTTAATCTTCTACTCTTCTTCTTCTTGCATTTTAAAAAATTTCGTGTGATTTATTGTCGTTGAGTGAGTTCGAAGTTTAGCGAAATATAATGTACCAGTATTATGATGAATAAATTATTCTATCGTAAGAGGGTATATTCCTTAACCTCGAGTACTTGAGAAAAAAATAATTTTGATGATATAATGATTATTTTTTTGCTTAGTATATACCATAGTATGTAATGTTCCAATATATGAAGTTAACATGATGTATTCTAAATTCATTTACTTTTTATAACAATTTCTCTTGTGATGTAGATATATACTTCTGAATATCTTTTTCAAATATTATTAAACTTCTCAAGAGTTATAGAATTGTCACGATTTATTTTTTGATGCTCAAGAAAAAAGAATGATTTTATTTATCAATGCTACTTATGTGATTTAGATTGTCAGGAAGTTTGCCTCAAAACAGTTATTACTATATAAACATTGCCTTTTATTTTATTGATTTACTATTTCTTAATATTTAAGCATTTTTGACGAAAAAAAGTGTATATGACTTGTAATAACTTAGTTGAAGAAGTTTGTATTAGTTTAATTTTTATTGTAGTTTAAATTCATTTATTTTTGTTAACGATTTCTCTTTTGATGTAGATATATGTTTCTGAATATCTTTTTCCAAAATTATTCAACTTCTCAAAAGTTAGAAAATTATCATGATTTATTTTTACGATGCCCAAGACAAGAGAATGACTTTATTCAATGCTACATATGTGATTTAGAATGTCATGAAGTTTTCTTCAAAATAGTTATTACTATATAAACATTGCTCTTCTTTTTTACTAATTTAGTAGTTCTTAATATTTCAGTATTTTCAACGAATAAAAGTTCATATGACTTGTAATAACATCAGTTGAAGTTTTGTATTGGTTTAATTTTTATTGTAGTATAAATTCATTTGTTTTTTTAACAATTTCTCTTGTGATGTACATATATGTTTCTGAATATCTTTTTACAAAATTATTAAACTTCTCAAGAGTTAGAGAATTGTCACGATTTATATTTTCATGCTCAAGACAAAAGAATGACTTTATTTGTTGACGAGTCCGAGATTTGGACTTATTTAGGGATTTATTTACAATAATTTAGAGTCCTCAAATGCCTATTTTGTGCCAATAACTGATGTAAAACCCTTGATTTCCAGGTATATGGATTGAGGAACAAAGCAAGGACACTAATTTGCAAAAAGGAACAAAGCTAGTGGAAAGAATGAAGAAATGCAAGCCTGGTGATCGCCAAGTACGTTTGGCAAGTCGCTGAATGGCTATTTGACCGCCTAAAGTTCCAGTGTGTCAAGCCCTGAAGAAAAGAACCAAGTTGGCGAGAGAAAGGAGCAATCGGCGGAGAGCTGAGTGGTTCCACGATGTAGTGTTGGATCACCCAAAGTTAGTAAGGATGCTGAAGGTCAAGGCAGAAGAGAGATGGAATTGACCAAAGGGCGGATCACCGAGTGGTTCAGTGAGCCCGAATAACTATGCCAAGTGACTCTTCGCAGCATATTCTTGGCGACTATAAATACATTTTAGAGCATTTAGTTTAATAAAAAATCTAATTATCAATTGAATAATATCCAAGTTCATATTTTTTGGGAGCATTGAGACAACTTTTCTCTAGTTTATCCTAAGCTTTAGAGAATCGAAGTTTTTCACTTTCGAGAAATTGGAAGTGGGTCTTTGATATTCTTCGAATTGAAACATTGTAAGAATGAAATCAATCTTACCTAGTTGATGGAAACTCAATTTGGCAACGATTTTTATCTTTTTATGATGTCTAGCTAAAACCCCAATTCTTGGGGTGTAATTAAGTGATTATGGGCTGATTTAGTTGATGAGTATTGCAAATTGTTAGTTTAAATGATGTTTAGAAGTGATTTCAATCAGTAATTGTGGTCTAATTTAAGAATTGTAGTTGCAAATGAAGTTCTACCCTTGTGTTTTTGGCTTGCTCGAGAGAGAGGTTTTAAAACTAAGCTTATTGATTGATGGTCAGTGGGTATTGGGTTGACATGGGTTCAGCTCGAAGAGTGAATGGACTAAGGTGTGGACTGGTCTTATTTTGCTTGCTTGTTAATGTTCGAGAGAAATCAAATTGATTCGGGGTAAATTATTCGAGAGAAAACTTATTCCCTCTATGACTTAGCTTACTGACTAATATCAAGCTATTAAATAATAGTTGCAATTACCCATTTTTCTATATTAGCCTATAAATGAATCACATCCCAAGAACATGTCTCATTATTGTTACTTCATATTGATTTCCGTTGATAATTCCAAACCAAAACCCCCTTATTTGACATTTATGTAACCCCCTGATTTGAATGATGTTTTTATTCAATAATTTCTATTTCTATGACTGATTTCACCATGTTAGTATTTCCTAATTGATTCTCAAACTCGTACTGCTGATGAGTCTGCGAATTGGACTCATTTAGGGCTATGTTTTGATAGATTTAGTGTCCTTGAATACATATTTTGTCTCAATAACTGATGAAAAGCCTTGAGTTTTAGGTATTTGGAGTTAGAGACAAAGCATGGACACTATTGGGTAGAAAGGAACAAGGCAGCTGAAAGAACAAAGAAAAGGCAACCTGATGATCGCCTAACCCTCTTAGCGAGTCGCCAAACGACCATTAGCTCGCCTAAATGTTCCAAAGTGTCAAGTTGAAAGAGCGAAGAAAATGAAGACTTGGTGATTGTTGATGTTACTCAATGAGTCGCTAAATGGGCCACCAAACCGCCAAAAGTTACAGAATGCGAGAACTAAAATTGGAAAAAAGATGGCGAGTAGCAGTTTCATTCAGTGTGTCACCGATCCATTCGGCGTCGGACAACCTGATCGCCAAAAGTGCTAATACAGATGTTAAACAAGTGCGGATGGGCGAGATAGAAAGAAAAAGGGCAATACGCCGAACTGATCGGCGACCCCGATCTAAATCGCCTAAAGTTACAGTAGTCAAATCAATAAGTAATGAAAAATGAAGGCGAGACAAAGAACCATTGGTGAGTCGCCGATCAATCGGTGACACCCGACTTACTTCACCAAATGGCCTTGAAGCACGATACCTCGGCCCTATTTAAAGGAGTTTTAGCAAGAGAGTAAGGGGTATCCAGAAGTCGAGAAAAGAGAGAATTGAGAGATATAACATCACCAAAGGCTCTTTCTTAGGAATTTTAACAAGACTTGAGGAAAATTTTGTAAGTGTGGATATTATTCATTGGTTTTCATCTATAGTCCTCATTTTGTAATCAATGATAGAAATGAATCGTAATTTTGATTTTCTTAAGTTTGGTATGAACCCTTCACTTGGGGGTTTGTCCATGAGGCCAATTGTTGGATTAACTTAGTGGGTATTCTTTAATTTTGATTATGGTGTTAGTTTGAAATGGGTCTAAATTGATGTCATGTTTTGTGGGCGAATTTGCATGATTTCATGTAAAGATTTAGTGTTGTGCACTTGCTTGAGAAAGAGGTGTAGAACCAAGGTGATAATTTTAGCGTCCGGAGTAGTGGATCTCCTTGATTTAAGCTCGAGAGAGTGAAATAAGTGATCTATCCTTCGTATCCAGCTCGAGAGAGTGGATTTGTTGAGGGCAAAGAGTTGGACATCTTATGGTGTTGAAGTTCGAGAGAATTCAACATAGACAACGTAATTGTTCGAGAGAAAGTTATCTTAAATATGGTTCGACCTACCTACAACAAACTAATCCCACTATAAACAACAGAGTTTACCCATTTTGTTATGGTTTAGCAATTGGCTGATCAATTCCCCAAGTTTTACCATACTATTAGATTGTTGTGATAAATTGTGAAATTGAATCGATAGACGAAGCTTGAAGTTTGGAATTCAAATATAAATTTTGTGCAAATTCTTTGTTTGAAGAGTTTTATGTGGTACTTTTATTATTGAACTTTGGAGGAATTACTATTCCCTGTGGGATCGACCCCAACTCACATAGTTGGGTTATTATACTGACGAATGATCGTGAGCTCTTATAATTGGATGAAGATCTATGATACGTTAATCAAAATGGCGTCAGGGAATAGTATTCCTTAAAGTTCTTTGATCAAAGATTTAACACTCTCGAATTTGTTGGTTGTAACTGAAGTAGTTTATTCGTGCTACTTTGTGTAAGTGTTGGATGGACTATATAGAAGTGAATATGAGTGACGAAGAGATGGATAATAGTCAAGCAACTCAATCGGGGGGAATGGATACAATTCGCATCCAACAAGCTGAAGAAAATCCAATGTTTGAACTCACCAGCACAATTCTTCATCTACTCCAAATACGGGGAATGTATGGAGGGCTAGAGCATGAAGACCCGCATGAGCACGTGAAAAATTTCACCAAAGTGTGCAGCCCATTTTCCTTCAAAAATCTGTCACAAGAGTCAATTCGGGTTCGGTTATTCCCCATATCGTTAACGGGAGAGGATAGCAAGTGGTTAGCCGAGTTACCAAACAATTCCATCGCATCATGGGAGGAGATACTTATAGAATTCAACATAAGATTCTTTCCTCCATCGAGGATGATGAAGCTCAGAGACGATATTCAAGGATTCAAGTGATGGGAAAGGGAACCCATTCATGAAATGTGGGTGAGATTCAAGAAGCTCCTGCTCAAATGCCCGACTCATGGGCTACCAAACGACTTGTTACTTCAATATTTTTACCGGAGTGTTTATTCGATTAATAAAGGAGTGGTTGATCAATTGGTATGAGAAGGAATAATGTTACAATCATTTGAGGTAGCTTCGTTTCTTCTTGATGATATGACTAGAATAAACCAAGCGGGGTACAACAAAGAGAATCAAGTCTCTCCATTTTGTTTTAGATTAACGCAAGATCAACTTGACAAAGAGAGAGAAAGGGACGAAAACATCAAGAAGATGCTAACCCAAATGGAATTTCTACAAGAGCACATGAAGGGGACCTGTGGAGTGTTTCGAGTTGAGGAGGATTCTTCTTCCGCTTACTCAAGGCCGGGGGAGAATCAAGGTTGGAACTCCAAAATATATGAGGAGGTTTTCCACCCTCACTATCAACAGTGAGGCGAAAACCAAGGTTGGAACTATCATAATGGAGAAGAATAAAGGATATATTATCAAGATTGGGCAGAGCAAGATGATTATTGGAGTAGGGGAGATGATCATGAGGAGAATCATACTCACTCAAGTAAAAGCCCAAAATCAAAAGGGAGTGCAAGAAGTCCCCGGGTGAATGATTTAATATCACGCATACTTGATAAAGTTGAGGGCTCTGATGAGTAGTTAAAAGGGAAGAAAGATGACTTTTCATCATTGAACAGTAAAGTGAATTCTCATGCCGATGCCATCAAAATACTCAAAGGACAGCTGAGTTTATTGTCAGCCCAATTGACATCAAAGATACCAATGGAAGATAACGAAAAAGGGCTAGTTGTAGTTACTCGTAGCGGAAAGGTGGCAATAGGTAATGTGATAGGAAATGAAGATACTCAAAAGCATGAAGAAGGTACAGGCATGGAGGAACAAGAATTACTTATTCAACAAAACCTTGCCAAAGAACCGCTAAAAATGAAGTGGAACAGCATGTTCAAATTCCAAAAGTCATGCAACCTTTACCCAAAATACCTCCACCATTTCCCCCAACGATTATAAAAGAAGAATGAGGATGAGGATGAGAAGTTCAAAAAGTTCTTGTCAGTGTTCCAGAAGCTATCAATCAACCTTCCGCTAGTGGAAGCATTGTCGGAATGTCGGGATATGCTAAGTTCATGAAAGAGCTAGTCACAAAGAAAAGGAACTTGGACTGTGAAACATTTGAAGTGTCCCATAGTTGCATCGCAATTATGACCAAGGAGTTGATCACAAAGCGAGAAGATCTCGGGGCGGTTCACCATCCCTTGCACCATTGGCATGCTCCAATTCGCTAAAGCTTTGTGCGATTTGGAGGCAAGCATCAACTTAATGCCCTATGCAATATACAAGCAACTTTGTTTGGGTGAACCGAAAGCAACCACAATGAGACTCCTAATGGCGGGCCGATCAATCAAACATCCGGTGGGGATACTATGATATCTTAGAAAAGGTAGATCGGTTCATCTTTTTGGCTGATTTTGTGATTTTAGATTGTGAGATCAATGCCAAAATCCCCATTATTTTGGGAAGGCCATTCTTGGCAACCGAGAGAGTATTGGTGGATGTTAAAAGTGGGAAATTGAAGTTTCAAGTGAACGATGATGAGGTAACCTTCAATATTTTTAAATCCATGAAACACCTAAGTGATATCCATGTGGTGTCTACTAATGATGTTATTGATGAGGCAGTGGATAGTGTAAGCTATTTGATGTGCATGAATGAACCACTTGAATCTGTGCTTACTAATTATAATTAATCCGAAGTTCAGGGCTATGAGGAAGTATTAGTTGCCTTATCGGGACTAGGAGAATATTCAAAGAATCCAATCAAGTTGGATATTGACCTAAAAAATTGTAACGACCCGAGAGCACCCTCAAGTCGTAACATGCGTACTCGACCTCTCGGAGGTCTAATACAAGCCTCTTAGCATTCATTAATCGCATTCGGTAATAAAAACCGTAAGGAATTTAAACACTTTTTAAAACAAATTCATAATACTCATAAAATCTTTCAAATGTAACGAAGTAGAATTTCTAAGTCTCATGTACCATCTTAGACATGAATAGAACATCTTAGGGGCACGACCCTTTACAACAAAATATAAGTCTTATACAATGTCTAAGTGGAAATACTAGAAAGGTAACAACTATGTCCTAAATATATGAGGACATACCAAGCTTCTTGAGAAGAGTCAATATCCCAAGCTTCCTCAAAAGATCTCTTCACTTTCCACCACCTACACTTGTAACAATAGAGAAATATGGAATTAGTACAATAAGCACTAAGTATGATGACCATGCAAGAAAACATGCACAACGGACATTTACAAGGAATGTATGCTTTTAAGACCTTCTTTAACAAACCTTTACAACCACAAGCATAAACCCACATTTCAAGTCACCATTCACAATTGAGACCATATTCACATCATTTATAACTCAATTAACACAAGTGTATCATACTTAAACAAGATGGCAAAGTAAGTCCTTCATTACCATTTAAGCCTCTATCTCAAGTCACCCTAAGCCACACTTAAGTGAATAATGAAGTGACCGCCCATACAACCTCTTCATATACACCTAAGTGTTCCTAAGAGTTACCATAGACAAGGGTTTTATCATTACATTATAACATACTAAGTCAACATTCTTTATAAAACCATTTAGGAGACACACAAGCATATAGGGGACAATCACATAATAGCCCTAACGCTTAGGGAACTCACTTTAGTATCTTCTAAGCCTACTCGTGCCATGTGTACATAGCATCCCATACTACTACCTACACGTTGTAGAACCTATCCAATATGAGAGTGCACATCCCATATGATGGAAATAGGCCTTAACCGACATAGACCATACTAGCAAGGTATGGAATCCGGAGTCTATCCTACTCTGTGGAGGTTGTTCTACTTGCCAAAGGTAGAGCTAAAAGCAACCCATGTTGGCACATGGTTTAAGAGATGTCCAAGGATGTTCATTGTGCCTAATCGCATGCTCAACTAGGCCACCATCCTAACCACATCCACTCGGTGCTTAGCCTTGGTTTCCATAGAGTATTCAATCACATATGTACTAGAGAGGGTTCCTTTTCTAGTTCAACCAAAATAAAGGCCCCATTTCTTAGTCATAGCCAGTCTAGGTTCATAAGGATATCTCATTTGACTTTCTTAGATAAGGATTCTCATGTCATTCTGGCTCTATCCATCTCTAAGTCTATCATTTCACTCAAGAAGGGAACATCACCCTAAGGCCCATCTTTCAAGGTTATACATTTACTTAGGAAAGCTAGACTCATGAAAAGGCACTATGCTTAAGTCTTACCAATTCAAGTCTTGGCCTATAATTCCTCTTTTAGCATTTATAGGAAGAGCTCCATTATTAAGTCATTGCCCAACTAAACATTCATATACTAATATACATAATCAAGCTTTCATAACACAAGACAAGATACTCAAGTCTAGCATATGAGCTACAACATCATCTTATAGAGACTCATCATAGTTCATCATCACCACATATCACCATTTCAAGAGAAACATGTTTTCACATTAGCATAACACCACTTTATACAATATCACATTAATACCATTAGAACATCTTCACATTATAGCTTCACACAAACTTTACATATAGCTTCATATAGTACTTTACATATAGCCTCATATGTGTATAATAATACAACAATGTAATAACACTCATATAATGCCTTTCGTCGCCTCAATTCACAATAATGCAATATTCCCACATTATACAACAACTTCACCAATGCCTTCATGGCTACAATTCACAATAATACCACACAAGAATAAGATACAACACTTCCAAAGGTGGATCCAACCTACCAACAACAATCAATTCAATAAAGAGGGTTCAAGCCTTCTTACCATAATCCATAGTCATAGCCAAAATCACCAATACTTCACCCATAAGGCTTACCACCCTTAATTCATCCATTATCAACAATTAATCATAAATAAACATTAAACAACACAAGAGATATCAATACCATTCACTTTACACATAATTCCATCAAGTTTGAATTTATAGAAATAGACCCACTTCATAGCAAATTTTAGGGTTTTGTAGAAGACAAGGGTTCATGGAGTATTTCATTCAAAAACCACAAACAAACATCAATTAATCCATACTCAAACGTTTCAAATCATTTTCATGCAAGAACCCTTGATAGAATTCAAAAACAAGCTTTTAGTCACTTTTTGAAAACACTGTAAAATCCTTTGAAATTGACTCTAGGATGAAGATGAGTCCTAGATGAAGAGCCAGCATACCTCAATTGATGAAATCTCAATCAAATTTGGTAGAAGGGAACCCTCAATTGAAACCCTACCTGAACGTTTTGACCCTAAAAACATTTATTAAGACACTAGGGTCACCTCCACTGATTTTAGACTCCAAACAACCCATAAAGACATGAACAACATACTAGAACACACCAACACGTAAGAGACTAGTTTCCGAACGTCCTGGTCGTCCCTTGATGTTTGACTTCCAAACTCTTTAAAACTAACTAAAAAGGTTATTCTTCATTATTTTAACAAGTTATTAATGCATAGGACCCATGTGAGACTCTACTTTATCCTACTTCATTTTGAGGGGTGTTACAAAAATAGAGAAACTCCTCCTGCAAAATCATCAATTGAGGAACCACCTAATCTGGAATTGAAAACACTGCCCACTCATCTCCAATATGTTTTCTTAGGGGCAAATAACATGTTCCCAGTGATCATTACCGCTGACTTGCTTGAATGGCAGGCGAGTTTGCTCCTTGAAGTGTTGTGAAAGCATATAAAATCTATAGGATGGACCATCCCTAATATAGTGGGCATTCCTCCCGGTATCTATACTCACAAGATTCAGCTTGATAATGAATGTAAACCTAGCGTTGAACATCAGCGGAGATTGAACACACCAATCCAAGAAGTGATAAAAAATGAGATCATCAAGTGGTTGGACGCAGGTGCGATCTACCCTATTGCAGATAGCAAATGGGTAAGCCCGGTGCAATGTGAGCCAAAAAAGAGAGGTATCACTGTAGTTCCAATTGCAAAGGGGGAGCTGGTGCCGACTAGACCGGTGACTAGGTGGAGAGTATGCATAGATTATCAAAAGTTCAACTCATGGACTGAAAAGGATCACTTTCCAATTCCTTTTATGGATCAATGCTCGACCGACTATCGGAGAGGGGCTGGTACTATTTTTTAGATGGATACTCCGGTTACAACCAAATCTTCATTGCATCGAAAGATCAAGAGAAAACTACATTCACTTGTCCTTATCGAACGTTTGCATTTAAAAGAATGTCATTCGAGCTATGAAATGCTCCGGCAACATTCCAGCGTTGCATGTTATCCATTTTTGCGGACATGGTAGAAGACTCTATGGAGGTATTCATGGATAACTTCTTAGTTGTAGGGGATACGTTTGAAGAATGCTTGGCACACTTGGGGCAAGTGCTCCAAAGATGCGTAGAAACAAACTTGGTTTTGAATTGGGAGAAATGCCACTTCATGGTAAAGGAAGGCATTGTTCTCGAGCACAAGGTGTCACAAAAAGGGTTGGAAGTTGATAAAGCAAAAGTTGAGGTGATTGAGAAACTACCTCTGCCGATTTCAGTAAAGGGTGTTCGTAGCTTCTTGAGACATGTAGGGTTCTATCGTAGGCTCATCAAAGACTTCTCGAAGATTGCACACCCCTTGTGCAAACTCTTAGAGAAGGAAGTGAAATTCTATTTTGATGGCGCTTGTATGGCTGCGATTCAATGTTTGAAAGAGAAATTGGTATCTATCCCGGTCATTATCAGTCCTGATTGGTCCGAACCTTTCAAAGTAATGTGCGATGACAGTGGCATAACATTGGGGGTAATATTGGGGTAAAAGCGCAACAAATTGTTCTACCCAATTTATTATGCAAGCAAGACTCTAAATAGTGCTCAACGTAACTATACCATCACTGAACAAGAGTTACTTGTGGCAGTCTATACATTTGAAAATTTTTGGGCATATCTGTTGAGCACTAAATTAGTCGTTCACACTGATCATGTTGCACTCTGTTACTTGATGGCAAAGAAGGATGCAAAACCAAGGTTAATAAGGTGGGTGCTACTATTACAAGAATTTGACTTTGAGGTAAAAGATAGAAGAGGCTGTAAGAATCAGGTGGCTGACCACTTATCGAGGCTACAAGGAAAGGAGAATGACGAGCCTGAGGTCAACATAGAAGATTCCTTCCCCGATGAACAGGTATTTGCAATATCCCTCAAGTAAACTACCTGGTATACAGATTTCATAAATTATATTGTGTCCGCACTATTGCCGAATGAGTTAAATTTCTACCAACAAAAAGAGGTTCATGTTCGACGTTAAAAAGTATTTTTGGGATGAACCATACTTCTTTCGAGAGTGTGCAGATCATATCATTAGAAGGTGTGTTCCGGAAGAAGAAAAAGTAGGAATTCTCCATGCTTGTCATGCATCTCAAGTTGGAGGCCACCATAGTGGTGTGCGTACTGCTGCTAAAGTTCTCCAAAGAGGATATTACTGGCCATCCCTCTACAAGGATGCACAGAATTTGTGAAGAGGTACTCTCAATGCCAGCAGCAAGGTGAAGTGTCAAGGAGGCACGAATTACCCCTTAATCCTATTTTAGAAGTCGAGTTATTTGATGTCTGGGGAATCAATTTCATGGGCCCATTTGTGAGCTTGTTTGGAAATGAATATATCTTGGTGGTTGTAGATTATGTTTCCAAATGGGTGGAGACCATTGCACTTTCAAACAATGAAGGTACAAGTGTTGTCCAATTTCTAAAACGCTACATCTTTGCAAGATTGGCATTCCTAGGGCGATTATTAGTGATGAGGGATCCCACTTTTGCAATAAGTAGTTCTCAGTTGCATTGAGCAAGTATGGGGTGAAACACAAGGTAGCAAAACTATATCATCCCCAAACAAGTGGCCAGGTCAAAGTGTCAAATCGGGAAATCAAAAGCATCTTGGCCAAGACAATGAATACAAACAGAACTGATTGGTCTTGAAAGCTCGATGATGCACTATGGGCATATCGGACCGCCTACAAAACACCTATTGGGATGTCTCCGTATCAATTAGTTTTTGGTAAATCTTGCCATCTTCCCATTGAGTTGGAGCACAAAGCGTTGTGGGTATTGAAAGCTTTAAATTTGGATTGGAAAAGGACCTCAAGGAGGAGGGCAGAGCAATTAAGCGAACTGGATGAATTTAGACTCAGGTCTTTTGAAAGTTCAGCCATGTACAAGGAGAAGATGAAGAAATGGCATGATACTAAAATACTTAAGTGAGAATTCAAGGTAGGAGATTGGGTGTTGTTATACAACTCCTAACTTAGACTTTTTCCCAGAAAGCTCAAGTCCAAATGGTCCGGACAATTTAGAATGACACAAGTATTCACAAATAGTGCCAAAGAAGATGAAGGTCAAGAAGGACCTGCATTTAAGGTGAATGGGCAGTGCTTGAAATTATATTTTGGAGAATGTCAGGAGATTTCCTTGATTGAAGTGGTGTACCTGGAAGATGTTTGAAAGCACTCCCATGTCGTGCCACGATGTTAAATAAAACGCTTCTTGGGAGGCAACTCAAGTGTTAAAGTTTTAAATAATGTGTGTTGATTTTGCAGGAGCGAGATCATAAGCGAGACAAAGGTATTCTTAGCAAATCGCCAAACCAGTTTGGCGAACACGATTTGGTTCGGCTTATGGAACTCGAAACGAGGGTAAGACTCTGGAATATTCGGCGGGACCCCTTCACTAGTTGGTATATCGCCGATCTGGTCGGCGATTCTTTGCATCTTCGCAGACCTATTGTCCCTGAGAGAGTAATCCATTCGCACTAAGGGCGATCTGAAGAACATTCAGCGCATCGCCAAAACATTCGGTGACCGTTTAACTCCGTAGCCAATAGAGCATTTAGTGAAGATTCCTCATCACACTGCTCTACTTGCTTACACACTAGATTGTTTTTATTTATTTTAGTCTTTATGTGTTATTTTTTTTATTTGCAAAAAAGCTCGCTCTCTACCCACATTGAGGACAATGTTGAGTCTTTTTGGTGGGGAGTGGAAATTGAGCAGTGAACTTAGCAAACCCCCTCCTTTTCATGCCATTCCCCCTTTGTGTTGAATGAGGTTGTTCTCTTGCAAATTTTGAGTCTCGGTTCTGATCAATATTGATGACTTGAATAGTGCTCATAATTGAACGAACATGAATGTGCGGCTACGATGAGACCAAATGAAGTTGCATAGACAATATGTGAACGTTCTGCATCTCGTTGTGACTGTCCAATTATCAAATTGATTCTCTTGATATGAACGTTGCACAGTAGCAAAAGTATGAATTCCTATTTGACTTTAGTGTCGATGCCTTGTGTGATGAGCTTACTGTAAACACCTATAATTTGCCCCGTTAGTCTGGTCAACTAAGTGAGGCTATCTTTTGATATGATCTTAGGCAACTTTGAAGAGTGCGAGCCAATTTGACATTATACCTCTTTTTGTGGCATACCTTGTGAGTGTGTGAAACTCTTTTGAACACCCCTTGAGCCTTCCCCTTCTTTTGAAGAAACATGATGAAAATATTACCTTTCTTAATCTACTACCTATAATCCTCTTGATTCGTGGTTGAATAAATAGCCAACTTAGGCCAAAAGCCTAAGTTGGAAGTGTGGTGAAAAGAGAAGGCAAGTCAAGAAGTGCAAGAAAATTTCCTTCTATCCATGTGTAGAGAAAAATGGTAGCCCTTAAAAATATATATATATATATATATATATATAATATCGTGGAATAAAGTTACGAAAATGCAAAGAGAAATGGAGTTTCCGAACAATCCATGGAAAGCAAATAATGGGATGACTAATGAGCACTAAATAAAATGATGAAGGAAGAGGAAAGGAATTGTTGTGAGCACCACATTTCATGAGGATAAAAGTCACTGAGCCTAAATGATCATACCTTTGCACTCAGCCCCATTATCTTTAAAAAAAACTTTTTTGATCATGAGTGAGCTGAAGCAATTGTCAATCAAAAAATACAGGCAAACCTATGGGTGAAAGCATGCATTGTATTCATCTTTGTGAGTGTGAGCGTTGCATTTGATTACAGAGCTTTAAACGATTGAACCATTATGTGTGAAAATGGAATCATTCCATATGTGAAGGCATTTGAACACTTTTGTTGAGCTTGAACTTGCATTTGAAGCAAGTATTGTGAGCATGAGACTCTCTGATAATGGTGCGTCACAACTTGAGTCTTTGAGTACAAAAATGATCCTTGCATGAGTAAGATGAGTCTTGTTGTGTAGATTCATAATTCAGTCTTGTGTAACACTATTTAAGACACTTTTTTTGAACTATTGGACTTGAGTTTTACTTGAGGACAAGCAAAAGTTAAAGTTGGGGGTGTTGATGAGTCTACCAATTGGACTCATTTAGGGCTATGTTTTGATAGATTTAGTGTCCTCGAATACATATTATGTCTTAATAACTGATGAAAGGCCTTGAGTTTTAGGTATTTGGAGTTAGAGACAAAGCATGGACACTATTGGCAAAAACGAACAAGGTAGCTAAAAGAACAAAGAAAAGGCAGCCTAAAGATCACCTAACCCTCTTGGCGAGTCACCAAACGACCATTAGCTCGCCTAAATGTTCCAAAGTGTCAAGTTGAAAGAGCGAAGAAAATGAAGGCTTGGCGATCTCCGATGTTACTCAGCAAATCGCTAAATGGGCCACCAAACCACCGAAAGTTATAGAATGTTGGAGCTAAAATTGGGAAAAATGACGGCGAGTAGCAGTTTCATTCGGCGTGTCACCGATCCATTCGGCGTCAAACAACCTGGTTACCAAGACTGTTGATAAAGACGTTAAACAAGTGCGGATGGGCGAGATAGAAAGAAAAAGGGCGATATTTGGAACTGATCGGCGACCCCAAACTAGATCGTCTAAAGTTGCAGTAGTCAGATCAAGAAATAATGAAAACTGAAGTGATACAAAAAACCATTGGCGAGTTGTCGATCAGTCGGCGACGCCTGACTTACTTCACCAAATGGCCTTGAAGCACGATACCTCACCCCTATTTAAAGGCGTTTTGGCGAGAGAGGAAGGGGTATCCAGAAATCGAGAAAAAAGAGAATTGAGAGATAGAACATCACCAAAGGCTCTTTCTTATGAATTTTAACAAGACTTTGAGGAAACTTTTGTAAGTGTGGATATTATTCATTGATTTTCATCTATAGTCCTCATTTTGTACTCAATCATAGAAATGAATAATAATTTTGATTTTCTTAATTTTGGTATGATTGGCTAAAAACCCTTCACTTGGGGTTTTGATCATGAGGCCAATTGCTGGATTTACTTAGTGGGTATTCTTTAATTGTGATTAATGGTGTTAGTTTGAAGTGGGTCTAAGTTGTTGTCGTGTTTTGTGGGCGAATTTGCATGATTTCATGTAAAGATTTAGTGTTGTGTAGTTGCTTGAGAAAGAGGTGTAGAACCAAGGTGATAATTTTAGCGTCCGGAGTAGTGGGTCTCCTTGATTTCAGCTCGAGTGAGTGAAATAAGTGATCTATCCTTCGTATACAGCTTGAGAGAGTGGATTTGATGCGGGCAAAGAGTTGTGCATCTTATGGTGTTGAAATTCGAGAGAATTCAACATAGACAAGGTAATTTTTCAAGAGAAAGTTATCTTAAATATGGTTCGACCTACCTGCAACAAACTAATCCCATTATAAACAATAGAGTTTACCCATTTTGTTAAGGTTTAGCAATTGGTTGATCAATTCCCCAAGTTTTACCCTGCTATTAGATTGTTATGATAAATTGTGAAATTGAATCGATAGACGAAGCTTGCAGTTTGGAATTCAAATATAAATTTTGTGAAAATTGTTTGTTTGAAGAGTTTGATGTGGTACTTTTATTATTGAATTTTGGAGAAGTTACTATTCCCTGTGGGATCGACCCCAACTCATATAGTTGGGTTATTATACTAACGAACGATGGTGAGCTCTTAGAATTGATTGAATAGTTATGATATGTTAATCAACCGCTCCCTCTGGATTCGACCCCAACTCATTGAGTTGGATTTTATACTACCTAACGATCGTTGACACTTAGAATTGGATAAAGTGTCCTTGAAATGTTAAATCAAAAATGATGCCGCTGTCGGGGAGTGGTGTTGATTGAGAATATTTCTTGGTGAAGTTGAATTTTGTTCTTTTTAGTCATAGTTGAATCTACTTACTTTTATTTTTGGTTTGTGTGTTGCTGTTTTAAAACAGAGGAAATGAGTGTCAACGGAAGCAATGGTAGCCAAGTGGGCCACCAAGATGTCATCGGCAATCTCAATGTTGTCAATGAGCCGAATTTTAATGAGCCTAATCTTGTGGGTGGATTCTGTGCCATTCACTTGCCTCCGGCTGAAGGGAACGTGGTGTTCCACATTACAAGCACCATGTTGCATCTTTTGCAGTTGAAAGGGTTGTTTGTTGGGTTGGCTCATGAGGATCCCCATGAGCATATAAGGAACTTTGTTGATGTTTGCAGGCCGTTCTCCATCAACAATATTTCCCAAGAGTCGGTCTGGCTAAGGTTGTTACCATTTTATTTAATGGAAGAAGCATATGAGTGGTTGGCTGAATTGCCAAGAGACTCCATCACTTCGTGGGAAAAGCTTGTCACCGCATTTCAAGTGCAATTTTTCCCTCCTTCGAAGATGATGACACTTAGAGACAGCATCTAGAGTTTCAAGTGTTTGGATGGTGAGCCAATCCCTGAGACTTGGCTAAGATTCAAGAAGTTGGCGCTTCAATGCCCAACTCATGGTTTACCCAACAACGTCTTGCTGCAACACTTTTACCGAATAGAGGGATCGTAACCCCACTTGGAAGGAAAGGGATGGGAATAAGGACAGGTACATTCCTCCCCACAAGCATCAAAAGCCCAAAGATTCTGAGGGTGGCTGCTCTGAGGATATGCTCTCCCGTATTCTCAATGAGGTTAAGGGGTCCGATAAAATTTTCAAAGAAATGAAGGAAGATGCATTGACCCTTAGCCAGACGGTTACCTCACATTCCACCTCTACGAAACAGTAGCAGACCTAAATGGATCAAATTTCTTCTCATTTAAACCTGAGACAACAAGAGGGGTCGCCTAGTGACACTATGGCGAACCCTAAGAATGACATTTGAGTCAGGACTTGCGTCGTGCCATGACGTTAACTAAGGCGCTTCTTGGGAGGCAACCCAAGTTTTTATTGTTTTCTTTTTGTTTTTGAAATAATCGTGTGTTGATTGTGCAGGTTGAAGTGTAGAATGTGTTTAAAAAGTGCAGGTTAGCGAGCAAAATACCCAGTCGGTGACTCGCTGAAGAGGTCAGCGAGCCCGACTTGGACCGCCGTTGGACTCAAAAAATTCTAAGGTTGGAGTCTATAAAACTTGGCGGGCCCATGGACTAGTTGGCAAATCGCCGAACAGGTTGGCGATCCCGACTTAGTCCGCCGTTAGAACCCCCACATTAATTGGAGGTCCTGTAAAACACATCGAGGTAAGTACCTACTCGGTGTGTCGCCAAGTGGTTCGGCGACGAAAATTAATATCACCGAAAGGGTGAGAACTAGACGATTTTTAAAAGGCCAAAGGTTTAAAATTTCAAACTCTCTAACATTCCCTCACTTTTTAACTTCACAAGATCATACCTACACTATATTTTCAATATTTTTGCATTTTTACCGCTTTTTGGTCATTGATCCTGTATTTGGAGTTAGAAATCTTTGCCACCTAGCATTTCAAATCAAATATTCGACATTAAAGGTTGGTTTTCCGAACCCCAAAACTTGTAATTAGTGGTTAAACTCATTTGCAATTGTTTTGTTCTTAATGAAGTGTGTTGGGCCTCTCTGAATCCATGTTTTTGTGCTTGTTTGCCGACTTTAATTTCGATATCATGCCTAAAATGCCTAATTGTTAATTTCATGAGTTTCGTGCTTTAAAGTTGATCCAAATAATGTTGGGTTGTGCTTAATTGTTGTTGGGTCTAGTCAAGTGAAGTATGAGTAACACATATTTGTGCTAAAAGTCGTGTTTTGCTCAATGATGGAGCGTTTGACGTTATTTGTAAAGGCTAAATTTATCAAATGGCCAATGTTGGCCAAACCAGGGGAAGTCTGTGTATCCCGGTGGCATGGGTTTTATGGGTTTGAGTCTAATTGAATAAGTGTATGGTTTGATTTTGTTTTTGGGGGCTGCGGAGTTTATTTTGGAAGTCGGGGTAGAAAGTAGGCACGTTGGGCAGTTTGGCGAGTTGGGTCACGCTCGCTGAACCACTGGACGGTTCACCGAATCCCCTAGATCGCCTTTAATTTCATTGTATTGGATGTTTGTGGTTCTGTAATATTCGGGGAGAAGCTTGAGTTCACTGAATGTCTTCTTTGATCGCCCTTTCTACGCTCCTAACCTCTAAAATACACTGTAACTTTCTACGGGCTAGTCTGTGCTCGCCGAATGCTGTCGGCGATTCGCCGAAAGGCCCCTCCTATCGCCGACATGCCATATTTTTGGAAGTGTTAGAAGCCTATCCTTTCGGCAATCCTTATCTAACTCGCCAAAGTGATTCGGTGACTCGCCGATCGGTTCGGCAAGTTTGTCTGCAATATGAGTTCTGCATTTTTCTTGAACTATTTCTAACAGTTTTCAATTTGTGTTGCAGATATGGCTAGACCGAAAGTAGCAGGTCGAGACATGCCGCCCGCAAGAGGGCAAAGGGAATCACAATTAATGACGATGTAGTTGCATCCAAGGCAAAGGCTACCAAACTTCCTACCACAGGTGGAAAGGGAAAAGGAAAAGAATAGGCACCTGCTTCTGTGTCACCGGAGGCCAGCTCTGATAGTGAAGAAATCTATGCCACTCACCTCACCAATTCTGAGATTAAGGGTGAGCACCAGGACCGTCAGGCTGCAACTTCTGAGCTTGAGGATGAGCTACTGTCAGCCCAGAGAGCGGAGCTGCGATCCGAAAGGTTAAATGATCCGTCTAGGATCAGGACTCCCTAGGCCATTACTCATCCCCCTGCTCCAGAACAAGCTATGGTCCCAGCACCACCTACATAGGGTCCTACTCCCCGGTCTATGAATAGACTGAAAACTAAGGGGCTGAGGACCATTATTGAGGAGAATAGGTTGTACACTGATGGGGTAATAGACAGATACCTGGAGATTATGAATTGTTTAAGGTCTCACAAGTTTCAGATCTTCACAAAACCCCGTGGCCCTTACATTCCCAATTGGGTCCGGGAGTTCTACACTGCTTACGGAGCATTAGTGCCACAATGGAAGAAGTAGGCCGCCAAATTCAAGCCAGTAGATTATGTGATTATTAGGGGAAGAAAGGTGAAGTGTGATAGTGATGCTATCAATGCAGTCCAGGAGTGTTCAAAAAAATTGAGGATGATTGACAATACATGATCAGGACAACAACATTGGAGAATATGAAAAAGTGGTTGGCCCCTTTGCTATCTGACAATACTCCTAGGTGGATTAAGGTCCGAGCACCCATAGAAAAGAAGAACCTCAATGTAGCAGCGAGGTACTGGTTTGGCTTCATCAGTAGTACTATCATACCATTCCAAAATGAGTCGATTCTCCGCCACGCGAAAGTAGCCTTCCTTGGTTGCATTATTGATGGGACAAGGCTGAACTTGGGGTTGATCATTGGGCAAGAAATGGCCATGAGGGCCAAGCAGCTCCAAACCTCTATTCATTTTCAGGTGATGATCACTGAGTTGTGCAGACGAGCTCAGGTGCCTCGAGATGTGGAAAAGACTCCCACCTCATGTACCGACATTCGGATGATTGAGGTGGAGTACTTGAATGATGAGGCCAAGAAGAAGAAGGCAGCCCCGGTGGATACATCCCCGGTTGTGAATACTGATGCATTACCTGCAGAGGCACCTTTACCTACTCTAGCCCCTGGGACTTCAGGTATATCTAGCATTGCCCCTTCCATGACGCCTAGTTCCTCTACAGCTCACTTGCCTCATAGGTCTCTGCTGCTGCTACTTCCCGACCTCCACTCACCCAGGCTACATTACTTCGGATGGGACAGTTAGCCTATTTTGCTGATAGGTGCGCCTCCAAGCTTGAGGCCACCATTCCTGGAATGATTGAGAGGGCCCTTGTTGATGATGTGACACCCCTGAGTTTGACTATTAATGCCCTTGTGGCAAGGATAGCAGTGTGTGAGCGCGGCCAAAGGGCCACAGAGGAGGTCACAGCTCTAAAGGCTGCCATTGATGAGCTGAGGAAGAATGAGGACCAGTTGAAGTCCACAGACATGTCTATGATTTTTGGGACTATGAAGACCCCTAACATGCCAGCAGATATGGATGTGTCTTCGACTACCACCGGGGATGATATTCGAGTTGAGGAGAAGGCCGCTGCAGATTATGAGGCTAAGACTGATGAGGAGCAGCTTAGTATCGATGAGGAAGCTACCTATGAGTGCTTGACAGAGGTTGAGAGGCAGATGATAGATTCAGCTGTGTAGATCTCATTGGCAGACATACCCATGGCAGACCCTAGTGGAGCTAGTGTAGCTGAAGTGACATTGGGCATTGATGCCCCGACATATGGAGCGACTATGTAGACATGACCCTTCTTTACCTCCCTCTCTGTCACTTTTATTGATTTTTAGTATTTTGTTGCATTTGAGGACAAATTGCTTTTTATTTGTGGTGGGGTGAGGCATTCCATACCTACCTCTTGTGATTATTATTTTTGTTTATATATTGGGATGTTGTGTTGTAAATTGTGTTTTGGCACTATGTTGTAGATGTTTGAGATTATTGCTCTTTGTTTTAAATACAAATGGTTTTTGACCCTTTTGAAAAAAAATAGCCACCTCTTGTTGTGTTTGATTGTGGATGTTCTTGTGCAAATTTGAGTGACAGTTATGATCAATACCGATGACTTGAGTAGTGCTCTTAATCGAACAAAAATAAATGTGCGACTACAATGAGGCCAAATGAAGTTGCATAGACAATATGTGGACTTTTTGCATTTCGTTGTCACTAGCCGATTATCGAATGAGTCTCTTGTGATGAACACTGCACACTAGCGAAAGTGTGGAGTTTTGTTTGATATTGGTGCCAATGCCTTGTGTGATGAGCTTACCGTGAACCTTGTGTGATGACACATAGAACTTGCCACATTGGTCCGGTTGACTAAATGATGCAAGCTCTTGAAATGATCTTAGGCAATAATTTTGAAGAGTGAAACAATTTGAATATATACCTCTTTTGTGGCAAACCTTGTGAGTGTGTGAACTTTGCTTGAACACCCTTTGAACCTTATCCTTTTCTTGGAAGAAACTTGATACAATTGTAACTCTCTCTTTATCCATTCACCCATAATCCTCATGAAGTGTGGTTTGTTTCAATAGCCACCTTAGGCCAAAATCCTAAGTTGGGGGTGTGGTGAAAAGAGGGGTAAATCAAGAAGTGCAAAGAAGTCCCTCTTTTATCCAAGGTTGTGAGAAAGATAGAACCCCTCCATACAAAAAAAAAAAAGAAAGAGAAAGAGAAAAGAAGAATGAAAAAAAAAGAACGAAAGAGTTGAGAAATAAAGTTGTGAAGGTTGCAAAAGAAATGGGGTGTTCGGTATTCCACTAAAAGTGAATAATGGGGTGAATTTTGAGCATGGGGGAAAATGTTATTGAAGAAAAGGAAAGAAAGAGATGTTCATACCACATTTCATGAGGATAGCAGCCACTGAGCCTAAATGATCATACATTTACACTCAGCCCGTTACAATCCTTAAAAAGACCTTTTTTATCTTGAATGAGCTGAATTGAGTATTGATTCGAAAATAAGGGCAAACATATGGGTGAAGTCATGCATATGTTCATCTTTGTGAGTGTGAGAGTTTTATGTGATTTTGGAACTATAATGTGCTAAACAATTGTGTGTGAATATGGAATCATTCTTGTCGTGAGGGCATTTGAGTACCTTTGTTGAGCTTGAACTTGCATTTGAAGCAAGTATTGTGAACTTGAGAATATTTGATGATGGTAAGTCACAACTTGAATTTTTGAGTGCACAATTGATCCTTTCATAAGTAAGTTGAGTCTTGTGTAGCACTGTTTGAGACATCCTTTTTGAACTACTGAACTTGAGTTTTACTTGAGGACAAGCAAAAGTTTAAGTTGGGAGTGTTGATGAGTCTGAGATTTGGACTCATTTAGGGTTTTATTTACAATGATTTAGTGTCCTCAAATGCCAATTTTGTGCCAATAACTAATGAAAAACCCTTGATTCCAGGTATATGGATTGAAGAACAAAGCAAGGACACTAATTTGCAAAAAAGAACAAAGCGAGTGGAAAGAATGAAGAAATGCAAGCCTGGTGATCGTCGAATGGCAATTGTGGCAAGCCCTGAAGGAAAGAACCAAGTTGGCGAGAGAAAAGAGCAGTCGGCAGAGAGCCGAGTGGTTCCGCGATGCCGTGTTGGATCGCCCAAAGTTACAGACCTTGAGGATGTTGAAGGCCAAGGCAGAAAAGTAATGGAATTGACCAAAGGGCGGATCGCCAAGTGGTTCGGCGAGCCCGACTTACTGCGCCAAGTGGATCTTCGCTGTATATTTTTGGTGACTATAAATATCTTTTGGAGCATTTAGTTTATAAAAAAATCTAATTATCAATTGAATAATATTTAAGTTCATATTTTGTTTGGGAGCATTGAGACAAGTTTTCTCTAGTTTTTCCTAAGCTTTGGAGAACTGAAGTTTTTCACTTTCGAGAAATTGGAAGTGGGTCTTTGATATTCTTCAAATTGGAACATTGGAAGGACAAAATCAATCTTACCTAGTTGATGGAAACTCAATTTGGTAACGATTTTTATCTTTTTATGATGTCTAGCTAAAACCCCAATTCTTGGGGTGTGATTATGTGATTATGGGCTGATTTAGTTTATGGGTATTGCAAATTGTTAGTTTAAATGTTGTTTAGAAGTGAGTTCAATTAGTAATTGTAGTTGCAAATGCAGTTCTACCATTGTGTTTTTGGCTTTCGAGAGAGAGAGGTTTTAAAACTAAGCTTATTGATTGGTGGTCAGTGGGTATTGGGTTGACATGGGTTCAGCTTGAGAGAGTGAATCCTAAACCCAATTCCTCACATTCAGTTCTAGAGAGTGAATGGACTAAGGTGTGTACTGGTCTTATTTTTCTTGTTTCTTGATGTTCGAGAGAAATCAACTTGATTCAAGATAAATTGTTTGAGAGAAAATTTATTCCCTCTATGGCTTAGCTTACTCACTAATATCTAGCTATTTCCTAATAGTTGCAATTACTCATTTGTCTATATTAACCTACAATCGGATCACATCCCAAGAACCTGTCTCATTATTGTTACTTCATATTAATTTATGTTGTCTGTAGTTGATAATTCCAAACCAAAACCCCCTTATTTGACATTCGTGTCACCCCCTGATTTCAGTGATGTTTTTATTCGATAATTTTTATTCCTATGACTGATTTGACCATGTTCGTACTTCCTAATTGATTCTCAAACACATATCTCTCCCTGTGGAAATTGACCCCAACTCATTTAGTTGGGTTTATACTGACTAACGATCGTTGACACTTAGAATTGGATGAAGTATCCTTGAAACGTTAAATCATTTATCAATGTTACTTATGTGATTTAGATTATCAAAAAGTTTGGTTCAAAATAGTTGTTACTATCTCAACATTACCCTTTTGTTTTACTAATTTAGTATTTCTTAATATTTCAATATTTTCGATGAATAAAAGTTCATATGACTTCTAATAACGCAAGTTGAAATTTGTATTAGTTTAATTTTTATTATTTATTTAATAGCTAAGTTTTATGAGATATATATTTTCATTAATGCAAACATATTTTTAAAAAAAAATAACTCACAACAAATGTGAAAATATGTGAATATATATGAATCATTTAAAATTTATCATTAATAAAATAAATGTTATATTCAATAATTTGGAATAAACATTTTCATTTTGTACTACACTAAATTAAAATCTAATAACTATAATAAAATAGTATCATTAATCAAAAGTCCTATTTATTACTGTAAGTATAAAATTTATTAGAAATTCATCTATTGCACATTAATCTTTTAGCTGTAACATTATAAATTCTCTTAGTTATTACTAATAATTGCAAATATTATTCACACTCTTTTACACTCTTTAGTTATAATATTATAAATTCTCATAGTTATTACATTAAATATTGACCAAAAAATTTTCATTTTATTATACCCCCTTAAAAATGTGATAACACGGTGTTGCTATTTTTCCTTGGACGGATCATACTTGGTTGAATAAATTGAAAATTATTTACAAGTATATGAACTATATCTTTGTTGGGTGTAAGTTAAACAAGTGATTATATATATATATATATATATATATATATGAATTCACAGATAGATATATTCTTTAATTTAATTTTTTAGTTTTTTCGGTAAAAAGAAAAAAAAGGAAACTTTTCTCAATTAACTATGAATAGTGAGATAATTATCTTTGATTTATGTACACAGTCAATCAAAAAGTTAAATATGAGAGCCAACAAAAAGAATGTCATCTATTATGTTATAACTTATAAAATAAAAATTAATATACAAAAATAGTTCTAAAAAATAAAATGTAGTTATTCTCCACATGCTCATATGACATCTAAAGAGATTAAGTGGAATACACGTGCAAATCACATCTGGTTAGATGAAAACAAAAATACACAACAAATATCATCTATAAGGTAATATTAGTGAGATACGACTAATTACATGATTGAACCTCATCAAATTGAAATAAATATATACATTATTGTACTTAACTAATAAAAAAATTTATTGACCATCTTCATAGGTTCGTGTGAATAAGACATATATATATGATCCACATTGAACATTCACAAAAAAATCTGCATTATTATTGTGTGCAAAGCTTATTATTCAATTCTTCGCTTAAATTTTCTGAATTGATAATCACGTGCAACACACGTGTCGAAAAACTAGTATATATATATATATATATATAT